>NC_048235.1:33012259-33017401 GCF_002007445.2 Ailuropoda melanoleuca
GGAGGAGGTTAAGATGGCGGAGGAGTAGGGGACCCCTTTTTCAGCAGCTGGTACTAGTTGAGCTGGATATCTACCAGACCATTCTGAACACCCACAGAATCAGCCTGAGACGCAGGAAGATACATCTGGATCTCTACAAATGAACATCTCCAGTGCTGAGTATTGAGGTACGAAGCGGGGAGCTGTGAATCCGAGCACAGATATAGGAAGATAAAGGGAAGGGGGAGGGAGCCTCTGCGCTCACGCGCCGGGAAGCAATAGCCCCTTGTGCTGGGGAGCGGGCGGGACTCTCAGACCAGCACCCGCAAGAGAGCGGAATGAGACAGTGAGCGTGGGAACGCCCCCGTCCAAACTGAAAACAGGAGCTCCCGACCGCACACTCGAACTAGAGTGAAACCGAGAGCTCAGGAGTGCAAGCGCGACCAGACTGAAAACTGGCGCTCCAGAGCACAGGCGAACCATACTGAAACAGGGAGCTCGGGAGCTCGNCCTGCACGGGGGAGCAGGCGGACTCGCGGTCAGCACCCGTGACACTGAACCAGGGAGCTCAGGAGCTCGGGAGCGCGCGCGGGGCGGCTGGCGGCTGGCGGGGTTGGAAACACAAAGGACAGAGACGCACCGGCCCTGGAAGTGAGGGCTGGGACGCCGGGTGTGGGGCGCACAGCCCGGGATGCTGCAGGGTTGAGCAGCACCAACAGAAACAGAGTTAAAGTGGCCAGAACATCAGTGGAGAACGATCCGCGATCCCTCTGTTCTGAGACAGANCGCCACAATCCCTCAGTTCTGTGACAGAGGCTGAATTTCGGCTGTTGCTGCTCTGACTCTCAGAAGAGCCACAGCAGACCACCAGGGAAAGCCACCAGAGAACAAAAGCCCGGTATTTCCCCCAGAAGGCAGGCTGAAAAATCAAGAAGCCTACATCCCAGGGTGCCTGAGTGGCAAAGTCATTAAGTGCCTGTCTTCAGATTAGGGCGTGATCACACCGTTCCAGAAAGGAGTCCCTCATCGGGCTTCTCCGCTGGGAGCCTGCTTCTTCCTCTCCCACTCCCCTGCTTGGGTTCCCTTTCTTGCTGACTGTCTCTCTCTCTCTCAAATAAATNATCTCAAGTAAATAAATAAAATCTTTAAAGAAGAAGCCCATATCCCTATTATCTCTATAAAACAAGGGCTCATGGCCTGGGTCCCAGTCAATAATTTGGGCTCTGGACAACCCTGCAATCTCTCTTCATCAGAATGATGAGAAGGAGGAGTCCCCCCACCCCCAGCAAAGAAAAGATAATGAGTCTGTGGCCTCTGCCACAAAATTAATACAAATGAATGTATCCCAATTATCAGAAATGGAATTCAGAGCAACAATGGTCAAGATGATGAGTAGACTTGAAAAAAGCATCAGAGAAAGCGTTGCTGAGAATATAGAATCCCTAAGGGCAGAAATGAGAGCGAATCTGACAGAAATTAAAAATTCTATGAGCCAAATGCAGTCAAAACTAGAGGCTCTGACGGCCAGGGTCACTGAGGCAGAGGAACACGTTAGCGAACTGGAGGATGGGTTAGTAGAAGAAAAAACGAAAATAGAAGCTGGTCTTAAAAAAATCCACGCCCACGAATGTAGATTACGGGAGATTACTGACTCTATGAAACGATCCAATGTCAGAATCATCGGCATCCCTGAAGGGGTGGAGAAAAACAGAGGTCTAGAAGAGATATTTGAACAAATTGTAGCTGAAAACTTNGCTGACTCTATGAAATGATCCAATGTCAGAATCATCGGCATCCCTGAAGGGGTGGAGAAAAACAGAGAAAAGCAGAGGTCTAGAAGAGATATTTGACCAAATTGTAGCTGAAAACTTCCCTAATCTAGCAAGGGAAACATACATTCATGTCCAAGAGGCAGAGAGGACCCCACCCAAGCTCAACCATGACAAACCTACGCCACATCACGTCATAGTGCAATTCGCAAATATTAGATCCAAGGATACAGTATTGAAAGCGGCCAGGGCAAAGAAATTTCTCACGTACCAAGGCAAAGGTATCAGGATTACGTCAGACCTGTCTACAGAGACCTGGAATGAGAGAAAGGCTTGGGGGGGCATTTTTAAAGCTCTTTCAGAGAAAAACATGCAGCCAAGGATCCTTTATCCAGCAAAGCTGTCATTCAGAATTGATGGAGAAATAAAGACGTTCCAAAATCGCCAATCATTAACCAATTTCGTAACCACGAAACCAGCCCTACAGGAGATATTAAGGGGGGTTCTATAAAGGTAAAAAGGCCCCGAGACTGATACAGAGCAGAAAGTCACAACCGATACAAACAAAGACTTTACTGGCAACATGGCATCATTAAAATCATATCTCNTCAATAATCTCTATCAATCTAAATGGCTTAAACTCTCCCATAAAACGCCACAGGGTTGCAGATTGGATAAAAAGACATGACCCATCCATTTGCTGTCTACAAGAGACTCATTTTGAACCCAAAGATGCATTCAGACTTAGAGTAAGGGGATGGAGTACCATCTTCCACGCAAATGGACCTCAAAAGAAAGCTGGAGTAGCAATTCTCATATCAGATAGACTGGATTTTAAACTAGAGGCCATAGAGAGAGATACAGAAGGGCACTATATTATTCTTAAAGGAAGTATTCAACAAGTGGATATGACAATTATTAATATATATGCCCCCAACAGGGGAGCAGCAAGATACACAAGCCAACTCTTAACCAAAATAAAGAGATATATAGATAAAAACACAGAAATAGTAGAGGAACTCAACACCCCACTATCAGAATTAGACAGAACACCCTGGCAAAAACTAAGCGAAGAATCAAAGGCTTTGAATGCCATACTCGACAAGTTGGACCTCATAGATATGTATAGAACACTACACCCCAGAATCAAAGAATACTCATTCTATTCGAATGCCCATGGGACATTCTCAAGAACAGACCATGTTCTGGGACACAAAACAGGTCGCAACTGATACCAAAAGATTGAAATTATCCCCTGCATATTCTCAGACCACAACGCTCTGAAATTGGAACTCAACCACAAGGAAAAACCTGGAAGAAACTCAAACACTTGGAGGCTAAGAACCATCCTGCTCAAGAATGACTCGATAAACCAGGAAATCAAAAAACAAATTAAACAATTTATGGAGACCAACGAGAATGAATACACAACGCTCCAAAACCTATGGGATACTGCAAAGGCAGTCCTAAGGGGGAAATACATAGCCATCCAGGCCTCATTCAAGAGAATAGAAAAATCTAAAATGCAGTTTTTTTTTTGTTTTTTTTTTTTTTTTTTTTTTTTTAAAGATTTTTATTTTTTTTTTTGGACAAGGAAGGAGTTGACCAAGATTAGAGCAGAAATCAATGAATTAGAAACCAGGAGCACAGTACAGCAGATCAACAGGACTAGAAGCTGGTTCTTTGAGAGAATCCATAAAATTGACAGACCACTGGCAAAACTTGTCCAAAAACAAAGAGAAAGGACTGAGATTATTAAAATTATNAAATGCAGTTTCTATATTCTCACCTCAAGAAACTGGAACAGCAACAGAGGGACAGGCCTAACCCACTGACAAGGAAGGAGTTGACCAAGATTAGAGCAGAAATCAATGAATTAGAAACCAGGAGCACAGTACAGCAGGTCAACAGGACAAGAAGCTGGTTCTTTGAGAGAATCCATAAAATTGACAGACCACTGGAAAGACTTATCCAACAGAAAAGAGAAAGGACCCAAATTATTAAAATTATGAATGAAAAAGAAGAGGTCACTACCAACACCAATGAAATTGGAAGTATTATTAGAAACTATTATCAAGAGCTATAAGCCAAAAAACTAAGCAATCTGGAAGAGATGGAGGCTTTCCTGGAAACCTATAAACTAACAAGACTGAAACAGGAAGAAACAGATTTTTTAAACAGGCCAATTAATTATGAGGAGATTGAGTCTGTGATAAACAACCTTCCAAATAACAAAACTCCAGGCCCGGACGGTTTTCCTGGGGAATTCTACCAAACATTCAAAGAAGAAATANCATTTTCCTGGGGTATTCTACCAAACATTTAAAGAAGAAATAATACCTATTCTCCTAAAGTTATTTCAAAAAATAGAAACAGAAGGAAAGCTACCAAACTCTTTCTATGAGGCAAATATTACCTTGATCCCCAAACCAGGCAAAGACCCCATCAAAAAGAGAATTACAGAGCGATTTCCCTAATGAATATGGACGCCAAAATCCTCAACAAGATCCTTGCTAATAGAATCCAACAGTACATTAAAAGGATTATCCATCATGACCAAGTGGGATTCATACCTGGGATGCAAGCATGGTTCAACACTCGCAAATCAATCAATGTGATACATCATATCAACAAGAAAAGACTCAAGAACCATATGATCCTCTCAATTGATGCAGAAAAAGCATTTGACAAAATACAGCATCCTTTCCTGATTAAAACCCTTCAGAGTGTAGGAATAGAGGGTACATTTCTCAATCTCATAAAAGCCATCTATGAAAAGCCTACTGCAAATATTATTCGCAATGTGGAAAACTGGAAGCCTTTCCCTTAAGATCAGGAACACGACAAGGATGCCCACTCTCGCCAATATTATTCAACATAGTACTAGAAGTCCTTGCAACAGCAATCAGAAGACAAAAAGGGATCAAAGGTATCCAAATCGGCAAAGAAGAAGTCAAACTGTCTCTCTTTGCAGATGACATGATACTCTATATGGAAAACCCAAAGGAATCCACTCCCAAACTATTAGAAGTTATAGAACAATTCAGTAAGGTGGCAGGATACAAAATCAATGCCCAGAAATCAGTTGCATTTCTATACACGAATAACGAGACTGAAGAAAGAGAAATTAGGGAATCCATCCCATTTACAATAACACCAAAAACCATACGTTACCTTGGAATTAACTTAACCAGAGACGTAAAGGACCTATATCCTAGAAACTATAGATCACTNTAGCCTGATGTAGGGCTCGATCACAGAACTCCGGGATCACGCCCTGAGCCGAAGGCAGACGCTCAACCGCTGTGCCACCCAGGCGCCCCATCAGTTGCATTTCTATACACGAATAACAAGACTGAAGAAAGAGAAATTAGGGAATCCATTCCATTTACAA
>NC_048235.1:33017501-33081072 GCF_002007445.2 Ailuropoda melanoleuca
AGTTAAAAATTGAGCTACCCTATGACTCAGCCATTGCACTACTGGGTGTTTACCCCAAAGATACAGATGTATGAAGAGAAGGGCCATATGCACCCCAATGTTCATAGCAGCATTTTCCACAATAGCTAAATCGTGGCAGGAGCTGAGATGCCCCTCAACAGATGACTGGATTAAGAAGCTGTGGTCCATATATACAATGGACTATTACTCAGCTATCAGAAAGAACGAATTCTCAACATTTGCNACATGGACGGCACTGGAGCAGATAATGCTAAGTGAAATAAGTCAAGCAGAGAAAGACAATTATCATATGATTTCTCTCATCTATGGAACATAAGAACTAGGATGATCAGTATGGGAAGAAAGGGATAAAGAAGGGGGGGTAATCAGAAGGGGGAATGAAACATGTGAGACTATGGATATGAGAAACAAACTGAGGGCCCCAGAAGGGAAGGGGGTGGGGGAATGGAATAGACTGGTGATGGGTCATAAGGAGGGCACGTATTGCATGATACACTGGGTGTTATACGCAACTAATGGAGCATCGAAATTTACATAGGAATCCGGTGATGTACTGTAAGGTGACTAACATAATAAAAAATCATTTTAAAAAAATAAAGTATAGTACTTTAAATAAAAAAAAATAGGCAGGTGTCTACAAGGGATCTGTGCACATCCAAGGCTGTAGAGAAAATAAAATTTAAAAAAATTAAGGAATGCATTAAGTGCAATTTTGAAAGGAATACTTATAGTGACAAACACCTACAATAAAAAGAAGGAAGATCTTCTTAACATCTCTAGGAGCTAGAAAAAGAACAAACTAAGCTCAGTTACCAGAGGAAAAGAAATAAAGTTTAAACAGAAAAAAATAAAATAGAGATAAGAAAAACAATAGAAAACGTCAGTGAAAATGAGAACTGGTTTTTGTAAAGATAACATTGATAAAACTTGGGGCACCTGGGTGGCACAGCGGTTAAGCGTCTGCCTTTGGCTCAGGGCATGATCCCGGCGTTATGGGATCAAGCTCCACGTCAGGCTCCTCTGCTGTGAGCCTGCTTCTTCCTCTCCCACTCCTCCTGCTTGTGTTCCCTCTCTCGCTGCCTGTCTCTATCTCTGTCAAATAAATAAATAAAATCTTTAAAAAAAATTGATAAAACTTTTGCTAAACTAAGAAAAAACAGAGAAGACTCATAGAAATTATAAATGAAAGAGGTGACATTACAACAGACACCACAGAAATGGAAAAGATCATAAGAAACTACAATTTATATATATATTCTATTATATATATATATATATATTATATATATATATATATATATATCAAATCATGTAACTTAGAAGGGATAAATTCCTAGAAACGACCTATCAAGATTGAATCATGGAAAAAAAAAAGAAAGAAAAATCTGAACAACTAATGTAAAGAGTTCAAATCAGTTATCAGTTAAAAACCTCCCGCCACAGAAAATCCCAGGATCAGATGATTTGACAGATGATTTCTACCAAACACTTAAGGAATACTTAATGCTAATCCTTTTCAATCTCTTCCAAAAAACTGAATAGGAAGGAAAACTTCCAAATTCATTTTATGAGGCCAGAATTATCCTAATACCAAAGTCAGACCAAGATACTACCAGAAAAAAAAGTATATGCTAATGCAATTTTGACCTGATGAACTGGCTTGATGAACATAAATACAATAATTCTCAAAAAAAATACTAGCAAACCAATTTCAACAGCACATTAAAAGGATCATACATCATGATCAATTAAGACTTATCACTAAGATTCAAGAATGTTTGGACATATGCAATTCAATAAATGTGATATGTCACATTAACAAAGTGAAGGATTAAAAATAATATGATGTACTATATTTTGGCCAAGTGAATTTAAATAAATAATATCATCTCATTAGATGCAGAAAAAAGCATTTGACATAATTCAACATATTTTCATGATAAAAACTATCAACAACTTAGGTATAGAAGGAATGAACTTCAACATAATAAGGGCCATATATGACAAGCCCTTAGCTAATAAGACAAGGGTGCCCTTTCTCACAACACTTATTCAACTTAGTACTGGAAGTCCAAGCCAGAGCAATTAGGCAAGGAAAAAAAAGGCATCCAAATTGGAAAAGAGGAAGTCAAGTTGTTTCTGCAGATGATACGATCCTATATACAGGAAACTCTAAAGACTCTACCAAAAAAAAAAAAAACTATTAAAAATAATAAGTGACCTCCTTAATACATATTGCATGGTGCACTGGGTGTTATATGCAAATAATGAATCATGGAACTTTACATCAAAAACTAGGGATGTACTGTATGGTGACTAACATAATATAATAAAAATATTATTAAAAAAATAAAATAAGTGAATTTAGTAAAGTTGCAAGATACAAAATAAAAATATAAAAATCAGTTGTATTTCTTCATACTAAAAACACACTATCTACAAAAGAAATTAAGAAAAAATCCCATTTACAACATCAGCAAAAAGAATAAAATTCTTAGGAATAAATTTAATCAAGGAGGTATAACACCTGGAAACTAAAAAATATAAACACTGATGAAAAATTCATGAGGACACACATAAATGGAAAGATATCCTTTGTTGACTTTGCATTTTTTTTTTTGCTGTAATAAAGCATAGTGATGAGTATGCTATATGCTAAATTCTATGAATCCTCCTACTGATTCATTAAACATGGGGATAGGGAGTGCCTGGGTGGCTCAGATGGTTAAGAATCTGCCTTCAGTTCAAGTCATGATTGATTCCTGAGATCAGACCTGGGATAGAGCCTCACATCTGGCTCCCTGTTCAGTGCGGAGTCTGCTTCTCCCTCTGCCTCTCCCCCCTGCTCATGCTCTCTCCCTCTCTCTCAAATGAATAAAAAACATCTTTAAAAACAAACAAACAAACAAACCTGGGGTTACTCTTGGGGACCTCTGACAAAGAGGAGAATTGTGGTCTTAACAATACTGTCTTCTAATCCATTCACATCGAATATTTTACCATTTTTTTAGATTTTTTATTTTTCTCAGCAATGTTTTGTTAAGCGTGTATGTTCTACATTTCTTTTATTAAATGTGTTCCTAAGTACTTTTCAATGATATTATGAATGAAATTGTTTTCCTAATTTCATTTTCAGATTGTTCACTCTATTATATAGAAATACAGTTCATTTTTGTATCCTGTGACTGATTAACTCATTTATTTAAAAAGTATTTTTGGTAGATTCTTTAGGATTATTTACATACAGGATCATGTCATCTGCAAATAGAGTTTGTTGTACTTTCTCCCCTTCCAAATTTTATGCCTTTATTTCTTCTTCTTACTGGATTGTACTCTCTAGTATCTCTACTACAATGTTTAATAGAAGTGATGAGAGCCTACCTCCTTGCTTTGTTTCTGATTTTAGGGGGAAAGCACTCAGACTTCCATCATTAGTATGTTAGCTCTAGACTTTTCATAGATGCTCTCCATCAGGTTATGATCCTTCCTATTTCTAACTTGTTAGTAATTTTGTAATGAGTGGGTCCTTTTTCTGCATCTTTTGAGATTACCATGTCTTTTCCTTTATTTGATTAATATGGTGTGTTACATTAAACCAACCAACCTTATATTACTGAGATAAATCCCTCTGGGTCATGAAGGATAATCCTTTTCATATGTTTCTGGATTTTGCTTGTAACTTTTTTAGGATTTTTCATCCATATTCATAAAGTATATTAGTCTATAGTTTTCTTGTGATGTCTTTGGTATTCAGGTGATACTATCCTCATAGAATGAGTTTAAAGGGGTTTTTTTTTCCTCATATTTTCGGAAAAAGATTGTGGAATATTGGTGTTCTTTCTTTTTCAAATTTTTGATAGAATTCACCAATAAAGCCATCTGGACCTGAGCTTTTCTTTGTGGAAAGATTTTAAGTTATTAATTCAATTTCTTTACCCATCCATTCAGATTTTCTATTTCTTCTTAAGTCAGTGTTGATAATTTGTGTCTTCCTATTTTATGTATGTTGTCTAATTTGCTGGATATGTTAGTAGTGTAGTAGGGTTCCTTATAATTCTTTTAAATAATGTAAGTTCAGTACTGATTCTCCCCTTTCATTTCTGTGAAACCTCTCTTTCTTAGTCTAGGTAAAGGCTTATCCATTTTTATTGATTTTTTTCAATGAACCAATTTCGGTTCCTCTGATTTCCTCTCAAACTTTATTTCCTTCCTTATATTTGCCTTGGATTTAATTTGCTCTTCTGTTTACAGACTTTTAAGGTACAAGCTTAGATTATTGACTTATTTCTTGTTTTCTAATATAGACATCTATAAGTAAAAATTTCCCTCTAAACACTGTTTTACCTTTATACCATGTTTTGATATGTTGTTTTTTCATTCTCACTCAGTTCAAAGTAATTCTAAACTCTTTGTGATTTCTTCTTTGACACACCGATTATTGATAAATGTTATTTAATTTCTAATATTTGTAGATTTATTAAATTTCCTTCATTTGTTGATTTTTTATTTTATTTTATTGATATCAGAAAATATTCTTTGTATGATTTCAGTCTTTTACAATATATTAAAACTAGTTTTATAGCCTAGCATATGGTCCATCCTCAAAGATATTCAATGCATGCTTGTAAATACTGTATATTCTGCTGTTGCTGGGTGGTGTGCTCATTAATATCAATTTGGTTAAGTTGTTTGACAGTGTGGTAGAAGTATTCTTTTTTTTTAATGATTTTTTATTATATTATGTTAGTCACCATACAGTACATCCCCGGATTCCGATGTAAAGTTTGATGCTTCATTAGTTGCATATAACACCCAGTGCACCATGCAATACATGCCCTCCTTACTACCCATCACCGGTCTATCCCAATCATTCTATACCAATGATGATTTTCAGTCTGGTTGTGGGAAACCATGAGCCAGAAGACCCAGCAAAGCTACACTCAGATTTCTGACCCACAAAAACTGTGAGGGAAAATGTGAATTTTAATTTGGAGGGTAATATGTTATGCAGCAACAGATAAATAATATACCATTGCCTTATAGAATCTGACTCTTTCCTACCATTCTGACCCTGTCTGTCATAGTATGGGTTCTCCAAAAACCAGAGCTTGAAGCAAAACTTATATCCTTAATGCGTCATTAAGGTTTGGGAGTCTAGGGAGATCAAAGCAAAATAAATACAGGATGGTTGGTGTATTGGTAAGCTAGCCAAAGCTTTACCAAAGATATTTAGTTGCTATCTCCAGAAAGAGCATATGAAACATTGCATTTCAAACAATGTTTTTTTTTTCATTTTTTGGTTTTTTTTGAAGATTTTATTTGTTTATTTGACAGAGAGAGAGCCAGAGAGCACAAGCCAAGGGAATGTCAGAGGTAAAGGAAGAAGCAGACTCCCCACTGAGCAGGAAACCTGATGCGGGGCTCAATCTCAGGCCTCTGGGATCATGACCTGAGCTGAAGGCAGACACTCAACCCTCTGAGCCACCCAGGCACCCCAAAACAGTCTGTCTTTTAGATTGAGCAGAAAAACATGGCCAAGCATATCCAGGTAGTCACATAGACTCAGTCCAGGAGACCATGTACTATACCAAATCAGGTGGTAAATTAATCATATTGTATATGAAGTCTTCATTTTTACAAAGTTATTTACCAGAGTTTTATTTTATTGTCTTTAAAACAGAAGCCAGTTTCTAAAATGTCTGATTTGTCAACCATGTTATAGAAAAATGTATAATAATTACCTTATCTGACTATGGTTTGAATTGGCTTTTATAACAAAGAAGCCATATTTGGAAATAAATGTTAATTAGGCACTTCTGTCTTTTAATCAGTAGCAATGAGCAGAAAAACATGGCTGAACAACTCTGAAAAGTCACATAAACTAGGTTCAATACACTATTTCTTTCTCTATCAGTCATTAAATTATAAGAACATAACAAGCCATTTTTCTTCATTTATTCATTTCCCATTCTTAGAATCTTTTTATCACTTGTCTTTTGTTTGAATCCTCTATACCAATACTTCTACTTGTCACTGAGATATTAGATCAAATGTCATCCCTTAGAGAGCTATTCCTTGTTTACCCTGACTAAAATACACTCTCACTCAGTCTTTATTCTTTTGCCCTATTTTTTTTAAGATTTTATTTTTTTATTTGACTGAGAGAGAGAGAGAGCAGCAGGGGGAGCAGTAGAGGGAGAGGGAGAAGCAGATACAAGCTCTTCACTGAAAAGCTGGGGCTCGATCCCAGGACCCTGAGATCATGACCTGAGCCAAATGCAAACTCAACAGATGGAGCCACCCAGGCACCCCAGCCCTATTTATTTTTAAATCACATATCACTATCTGAAATTATCTTTTAAATATTTGTTTGTTTAAGATTAATCCTCTGTAATACCTCTTGGTATGGGGTAAAATATTTTCTGAATTAGTGAGTAGATAAACAATTCAAGCTGCAAATAAACTGTAAATGAATATCTGCTCCTAATGTAAACCTTTTATTTCATCCAAATTCACTGAGATTTTATTTGTAGCTTTTGGTTGTTGTTTTCTCCACACTTTGATGCTGTACATTAGTTTTAAGGATATGAGTAAAGTAGAGTGGTGTCTACCTGCCACATTTAACAGAATTACACCAATTTTCTTTGATATTAAGAAAACTTACTGTGTTTTCAGTCCTATCCATTTTTTCTCTCTATTTTTCCTTCTGCTCTAATCCTTACATTTGATTCTATCTTCTTAATATTTGTCTTCCAGGTAACTCTATGCCTAGTTTGAGGGACAGAAATTTGGGTCCACTAAAATTAGTGTTGATTTCATGCTTAAATTGCAAATTTAGTTCATCTGTAATCATTGTTTATTTCATACACCATTAATTTTACTGTGTTCAATTCCCTTCTTATGACATTGTCTTAATTCAGAGAGGTCAACCCTTGCAATTTTTTGAGAATGACAGTTTCCTGAAATTGCTTCTGGATCCTACGACTTAATTTTAAAAGCACATCCAAAGAAAGATGTCACAAGATGGCAGAATAAGAATCCTCTACTCATATTTCCCCTCAGCAACAATACTTGATGGCAATCCACAGACAAAAGTGCCTTCAGCAAAGCTCTGGGAAACAACTAGGAGACACTAAAACCCAGGTGAACTCTGAGATTGAGGAAAGCTAAATTGAAAAGGCAGGCCCTCACCCAGGGAGCTACTTTCTGACCCAACTAAAGACCCAGAAATATCTCCATACCCAAGTCTCGTCTCAGCCCCATGTGGCAATGACCCTGCTATAAGCATCATATGCCAAGGAATCCAGGAGGAGTCACACCCACCCATGCATGAGTAAGAGGCACATAGACCTTAGTTCCAGGTGTAGACCCTGAAATGGCCCATGAAACAGCTGTGGTCCAGGAGTACCAGGAGGTAAGCACAACAAACTTAGTTTGACTAGTTTGAAAGGGTCACATGACTGAACTCCAGCCCCCAACCAGCAGCAGCCTGAAAACCATCCTGCTGGTAGAGGGATTTGACATGAAACACTCCCATCTTCACCAAAGATTCAGAACAGGTCCTATATTCAGCTCCAGCCTCCCTCCCAGTCCCATCCCCAAGCAGTCCTGCCAGCCCTGGAAATTGCAGGGAACACTCCCACTTATGGCTGGGAATCCAAAAAGGGCCCCGTATTATGTGCTAGGCCCCTTTGAGCCTCCATCCACGAAGAGCCCTGCCGACAAAAAGACCTGTCAGGAGACACTCTTGTCCGTACTCCCAGAGATCCTGAAAAATTCCTACACTTGGCTCTAGCCCCTCACAGATACAGTCCACCAGTAGCGTGCTGGATGAAAAAATCAGTAGGATACACTCCTATCTGTACCCCTGGAGATCCAAAAAGTGCCTAATTGTCAGTTTCAGCCCCTACAAGCCATAGCCTGCCAGCTGTCCTCCCAACACAAGGATGCGGCAGAAGACATTCCAGACTGTACTTAAGAAGATCCTGAAATGGCCCTATATTTGCATCCAACCCCTCCAGTCATTATCAGAGAGCTGCCCAGCTGAGTCAGGGGCCTGGCAGGAGACATGCCCATCTGTGCCTCCAGAGCGAGGTCCTCAGACCTCAATCTTGGTTATGGACCCTGAAACAGCACATCAACACAGTTCCAACCATTCAAAGTCATGGTCAGGGCCATCCCTGACCACAAAAGGACCTACCCAGTGATCTGGCAAGAGCCTTCCTAGGAACTTAGTGGGAGTCATAACCATCCACACAACAGGTAACAGGATGCTATCTGAACACCCAGTTGTGGGCCCTGAAGCAGATCCTTGTCCCACAGTCACCCTACCAAACAAGGTACTAGAGGCAATCCTATATAGGAACCAAAGAGAATCCATGCCTACCCAAGCCCCAGGTAACAAGCCCGACAACTGCATATCCCACTACAGACTCAGCAATAGCCTTGTAAACAGGCTCTAACCTAGCAACTGCCAATTCTGGAGAAAATCCTATCAGCCTAGGAATTGACCGATCTTTATCTGCAGGAACCACTCTGTAGAGACTGCAAGAGGTGTTTGCTCTTTTAAATGCACAGATACCAACCAAAGGCTACATGGATCACAAAGAATCAGGCAACTCTGATACCATGAAAGCAAACTAATAAAGCTAGAGTAACCAATCACAAAAAATGGAGATCTATGAATTGCTTCATAAAAGTTCAAAATAATCATCTTAAAGAAACTCAATGAAATGCAAGAGACCACATATAGACAACTGAACAAAATCAGGAAAAGGTGTAAGAACAAAATGAAGTAATAAAGAAATAGAAACCATCAAAAGGAACCAAAGAGAAACCCTAAAGTTGAAGAAAACAATAACAGAAATGAGAAATTCAATAAAGGGCTTCAACATCAGAATCAATCATGCAGAAGAAATAATAAGTGAACTGGAATACTGTTGATTTGAAATTAGCTAGTTATATGAGCAAAAAGAAAAAAAGAGTGAAGAAAGCCTACATGAATTATGGGACATCATTAAACAAATTAAATTCATATTATGAGAGTCCCTGAAGGAGAAAACAAGAGAGAAAAGAATAGAAAGATTATTTAAAGAATAAAAGATAAAAAATTTCCCAAATTTTGGAAGAAGTATAGACAGATAGGAACAGAAAACTAAGTGACTTCAAGCAAAAACAACCTAAGATTGCCCAGGACAAATTATAATCAAAATGTTAAAAGTCAAAGGAAAACTTTGAAAGCAAAAATTGAAGATAAAAATTACTCATCACATATAAGGGAATCCACATAATGTGATCAGCAGATTTCTGTGCAAAAATTTTGTAAACTAGGAGAGAGTGGGATGATAAATTAAATGTTGAAAGAAAAAAAAAACTGTTGGATAAGAAAACTATACGTCTCAAAAGTTGTGGTCCATATATACAATGGAATATTACTCAGCTATCAAAAAAATGATTTCTTAACATTTGCTGCAACATGGACGGCACTGGAAGAGATAATGCTACGTGAAATAAGTCAAGCAGAGAAAGACAATTACCATATGGTTTCTCTCATCTATGGAACATAAGAACTAGGATGAACGGTAGGGGAAGAAAGGGATAAAGAAAGGGTGGGTAATCAGAAGGGGGAATGAAACATGAGAGACTATGGACTATGAGAAACACTGAGGGCCCCAGAGGGGAGGGGGATGGGGGAATGTGATAGGCTGGTGATGGGTAGTAAGGAGGGCACATATTGCATGGTGCACTGGGTGTTATACGCAACTAATGAATCATCGAACTTTACATCAAAAAAAAAAAAAGACACCAGAATTATTTTTTTATCTTTTTCTTTTTTTCGGTAATGTAACTAAGTTCTTTTCTTACTGTTAAACAGATTTTAGCCATATTAAAAATTGTTTCCAGTAAAGAAACAACAACAAAAAAAAAACTATACATCTCAAAACTGTCCTTCAGAAATTAAAGAGACTTAAAGACCTTCCCAGGTAAATAAATGCTAAGTGAGTTCATTACCTCTAGACCCATCTTATAAGAACTACTATACGGAGTTCATCAAATTCAATGAAAGGACACAACTCATGAAAATATTTAAAGTACAAAACTCACTGGTAAATGTAAATATATACTCAAATTCAGAATACCCTAATACTCTAATGGTGGCAAAATATTATCTCTAATACGAAACTTAAAAGTTAAAAGACAATATAGGGGGGCGCCTGGGTGGCACAGCGGTTAAGCGTCTGCCTTCGGCTCAGGGCGTGATCCCGGCGTTATGGGATCGAGCCCCACGTCAGGCTCCTCTGCTATGAGCCTGCTTCTTCCTCTCCCACTCCCCCTGCTTGTGTTCCCTCTCTCGCTGGCTGTCTCTATCTCTGTCGAATAAATAAACAAAGTCTTAAAAAAAAAAAAAAAAGTCTAAAAAAAAAATAAAAAAATAAATAAATAAAAGACAATATAGGGGCTTCTGGGTGGCACAGCGGTTAAGCGTCTGCCTTCAGCTCAGGGCGTGGTCACGGCGTTATGGGATCGAGCCCCACATCGGGCTTCTCCAATATAAGCCTGCTTCTTCCTCTCCCACTCCCCCTGCTTGTGTTCCCTCTCTCGCTGGCTGTCTCTATCTCTGTCGAATAAATAGATAAAATCTTAAAAAAAAAATAAAAGACAATATAAAGTAAATATTGTTACAAAGATTTGTTAAACAATGCACAATATAAAAAGATGCAAAGTGTGATATTAATAGTACAAAATGAGGGGGAATTAAATGAGAATTAAAAATGTACAGCTTTAGTATGTGATTGAAGATAGGTTATTATTGCTTAAAATAGACTATTATGTGATGGGGATTAAGGATTGCACTTGTGATGAACACCAGGTATTGTATGGAAGCGTCGAATCACTATGTTGGACACCTGAAACTAACATTACACTGTATGTTAACTAACTGGGAATTCAAATAAAAACTTAAAAAAATAAAAAGAGGGGCGCCTGGGTGGCACAGCAGTTAAGCGTCTGCCTTTGGCTCAGGGCGTGATCCCGGCGTTATGGGATCGAGCCCCACATCAGGCTCCTCTGCTATGAGCCTGCTTCTTCCTCTCCCACTCCCCCTGCTTGTGTTCCCTCTCTTGCTGGCTGTCTCTATCTCTGTCAAATAAATAAATAAAATCTTTTTTAAAAAATTAAAATAAAATAAAAATAAAATTACCTTATAATTTAACAATTGCCCTATACTGGGTATTTACCCCAAGAATACAAAAACACTAATTCAAAGGGATACCTGTGGGGCGCCTGGGTGGCATAGCAGTTAAGCGTCTGCCTTCGGCTCAGGGCGTGATCCCTGCGTTCTGGGATCGAGCCCCACGTCAGGCTCCTCTGCTACGAGCCTGCTTCTTCCCTCTCCCACTCCCCCTGCTTGTGTTCCCTCTCTCGCTGGCTGTCTCTATCTCTGTCAAATAAATAAATAAAAATCTTTATAAAAAAAACAAAAACAAAAACAAAAAACAAAGGGATACCTGCACCTGTATGTTTATAGCAGCATTATTTACAGTAGCCAAGATATGGAAGCAGCCTAAGTGTCCATTGATTGATGAATGGATAAAGAAGATGTGGCATATACATATATATGTATATGTATACATACATATATGTGTATATATGTGTATATATATATAATGGAATATTATTCAGCCATAAAAAAGAATGAAATCTTGTCATTGCAGTGATATGGATGGCGCTAGAATATAATGCTAAATGAAATAAGTCAGATAAAGAAAGACAAATGCCATATGATTTCACTCATATGTGGACTTTAAGAAATAAAACAAGCAAAAGCAAAAAAAAATGAGAGAAAGAGAGAGAGAAAGAGAGGGAGAGAGTCAAATAAAGAAACAGACTTTTAATTATGGAAAACAAACTGATGGTTACGAGAGGGGAGGTGGGTAGGGCAATGGGTTAAATATGTGATGGAAATTAAGGAGTGCACTTATCGTGATGACCACAGGGTGATGTATGGAACTACTGGAATGCTGAATTATTACATTGTATACCTAAAACTAATATAACACCATATGTTAACTAACTGGAATTAAAATAAAAACTTAAAAATAGACTATTATATCTATAAAATATTTTATGTAAGCCTTATGACAATCACAGAAAAGAAACCTACAGTAGACACACAAGAGGTAAAGAGAAACAAATTAAAGCACACCACTACAAAAAATAAATCACAAAGGAAGATAGCAAGAGAGGATTAAAGGGAAAAAAGAACTAAAACAAACAAACCCAGAATATGATTAACATAATGGCAATACAAAGTTTTTAACTATCAATAATTACTTTAAACGTAAACGGATTTTCTCTAACCAAAAGACAGAGTGGAAAATGGATAAAAAGCAAGATCCAACAATAAGCTGGCTACAAGAAACTCAATTTACCTTTAAGGACATTCATAGGCTGAAAATAAAGGGAAGAAAAAAATATTCTTTGCAAATGGTAACCAAAAGACAGCAGGGTTTGCTATACTTAAATCAGATAAAATAGACTTTCAAACACATCAGTCACACACACACATAAATAAATAAATAAATAAATAAATAGTGAGGAGAATATAACATTTGTTGTAACTATATATGCACCAAATATTGGAATGCCTAAAAATTTAACTAAACATTGACAGACTGAAGGGATAAATAGACAGCAATTCAATAATAGTAGAGGACTTCAATACCCTACTATTAACACTGGACAGATCAATCAGAAAGAAAATTAAGAAGAAAATAGTAGGCCTGAATGAAACTATAGACCAAATGGACCTTAAATTATATAGATAATTATGTCCAACAAGAACAAAATACACATTCTTCTCAAATACACATGGAACATTCTTCAGGATAACATGTATGTTGGTCTACGAAGCAAGTCTTATGAAATTTAAGAGAACTGAAATAATATCTAATATCTTTTCCACACACAATGGTATGAAACCTCAGGAAAAAAACTGAAAAATTCACAAAATTTGCGATTTAACACCATACTCCTGAAAAACCAATGGACCAAAGAAGGGGAAAAAAAGGAAATCAGAAAAGTATCTTAAAATAAAATTAAAACAAACAAACAAAAAAACAACATACCAAAACATAGGGACATAGGAAAAGCAGTTCTAAGAGGTAAGTTTACAACAATAAATGCCTACATTAAAAAAAAAACTCAAATAACCTAACTTTATCCCCAAAGGAATTAAAAAAGAAAAATAAATTATGCCCCAAGTTAGTAGAAGGAAAGAAATAACAAAGATCAGAGCAGACAGACAATAGGGGGGAAAAAACCAATTAAACCAATAGTTGGGTTTTGAAAAGATAAACAAAATGGCAAACCTTTAGCTAGACTAACAAGAAAAAGAGACAGGACTTAATAAAATAAAATTATGAGAGAAAGAGGAGACACTAACATTGATACCATAGAAATACAAAGTATTGTAGGAGACTACCATAACAATTATCTACCTACAAAACTGCATGACACTTTAGAAGAAATGGATAAATTCCTAGAAACAGACAACCTAGCAAGACTGAATTATGAAGAAATGGAAAACCTGAACTAAAGAGACTAAATTTATTATCAAATCTCCTAACAAAGAAAAGACCAGAAGTAAATGGTTTCACAGGTGAATTCTATGAAATATTTAAAGAATTAATGCTAATCTTTCTCAACTCTCCCAAAAATTAAAAAGAAGGGAACACTCCCAAACTCATTTCACAATGCCAGCTTTACCCTGATACCAAAGACAAACAAGGAAAGTAACAAGAAAAGAAAATTACAGGCCAATATCCCCGATGAATATAGATGCAAACATTCTCAACAAAATACTAACACACCAAATTCTACAGCACATTGAAAGTATCATATACCATGATCAAGTGAGATTTATTCCTGGGGTGCAAGGATGATTCAACACACAGGAATCAATAAACATAGTATACCCCATTAATATAAATAGGGGTAAAATTCATGTAATCCTTTAAAGTGATGCAGAAAAGACATCTGACAAAATTCAATACACTTTCATGACAAAAGCTCTCAACAATTTGGGTATAGAACAAACATATACCAATATAATAAAAGCTATGTATGACAAGCCTGAACTAACAATTTTCAATAGTGAAAAGCAGAAATCTTTACCTGTCAGATCAAAAACAAGACAAAGTTGTCCATTCTTACCACTCCTATTTAACATAGTACTTGAAGTCCTAGCCAGAGCAATTAGGCAAGAAAAAAAAATAATTAAAAGGCATCCAAATCAGAAAGGAAGAAATAAAACTGTGGGGGAAATGGAAAGATATTGGTCAAGGGTACAAATTTTCAGCCATAAAATGAATCAGTCTGGGGATCTAATGTACAGCATGGTGACTAATGTTAATAATGTATTGTATACTTGAAAGTTTCTTACTAAATGTTGAATGTTCTTGCTATGTAAAGTGATGGATGTGTTAACCTTATTGTAATCATTTCATAATATATACTTATATTAAATCATTACATTGTACACCTTAAACTTACACAGCATTATGTGTCAATTATATCTCAGTAATGTTTGGGGAAAAAAGTTTAAAGATAAAAGCGTATTCTCACTCCAATCTTATGGACATGTGTCATTTACCTTGTTCAGCAGTTTCTTTTTTCTTTTGGATTCCAGTTAATTGTCCTGGGTACAAGACAATTATTCAGGAATTCTTTAAATACTTTCAATAAAGAGGGATTGGTTGATCATAACAATAACTGAATTGAAAAGGAACAGCAGACTTTACCAGAAAATAGTGAAAAGAATTTAGCTAACAACAACAACAAAAACAACAACAACAAACTAATCTAACTTCTTGACCCCATGTGAGGTATGGTGTTAGAATAGAAAATAAGACCTGGGTGTTATATGCAAATGATGAATTACTGAACTCTACATCTGAAACTAATAATGTATCATATGTTGGCTAATTGAATTTAAACTAAAAAGAAAAGAAAACAAGCCCTTAAGACGGTTGCTTCAGATGTATGTTGATTGCAGAAATATCACAACAGGTACAAGAAAGATTTGTAATAAGGTATAAAGATGCGAATTCAACTCAGGAGAGAAGAATCATCTGGCATTATGTACATAAGCATCCTGGAAATGACAGATTACTGAATGGACTGAAGTGTAAGAGAGGTCCAATGTGCTTGGATATAATACAATGCAAAGGGCTGATAGGGTATTGACATGCTTTTCATCTCTTTGAAACAAGTATTTCAAGAAATTTAATGCAGAGTTACTATAAAATAGAGTGCCTCTTACCTTGCAATCAAGCGTGCAGCATTCCCCGGAACCACATTGTTTACCCTTTTTCATTACACATAATCTAGCGTCACAGCAGTCTTTATGTGTACAGTTCTGTAAACAAACAGACAAATTCAAATGATGTCTTCTCTCACATCTGTTATGATAATTTGTCTTTTAAGAAACTTGGCAATTTCATCTAAATTGCCAAAGTAATTTACATAAAATAGTTTTTTAATATTCCCTATTTTAAACATTTGTAGGATGTGTAGTAAGTAATGTACCCTCTTTCATTCCTGATACTGGGAATTTCTTTCTTCTTTCATTTCTCCACCAGCACAGCAAGATATTTATCAAGTATATTGATTATTTTCAAAGCCCCGGCTTTCATTTTTGTTGATTTTCGTTCTCTGATTTCTATTTCATTGATTTCTACTTTTATCTTTATCATTATTTCCTTCTATTTGTTTTAGATTTAACTTAGATTAATATTTTAGTTAGCTTAAGTACCATTCTGAATAATTGATTTTAGACATTTTTTGTTAATATAAGCATTTATAGCTATAGATCTTCCTTGTAACACTTTTTAACTGAATCTCATTGATTTTGAAGTTATGTTTAAATTTGCATACTGTTAAAAATCTATCCTAAAATTGCTTTTGTAATTTATCTTTGAGCCAAGGGCCATTTAGAAGTGGTAGTTTAATTTCCAAATATTTGGGGGGTTTTCAAGATATTTTATTATTCCTGGTTTCTAATTTAATTTTCTTTTTTTTTAAATGATTTTTTAAATATTATGTCACTCACCATACAGTACATCCCCGGATTCCGATGTAAAGCTCGATGATTCATTAGTTGCGTACAACACCCGCAGCACCATGCAATACGTGCCCTCCTTACTACCCATCACTGCTCTATCCCATTCCCCCATCCCCCTCCCCTCTGAGGCCCCCAGTTTGTTTCTCATAGTCCATAGTCTATCATGTTTCATTCCCCCTTCTGATTACCCCCCTCTTTCTTTATCCTTCTTCCCCTACCGATCGTCCTAGTTCTTATGTTCCATAGATGAGAGAAATCATATGATAGTTGTCTTTCTCTGCTTGACTTATTTCACTTAGCATTATCTCCTCCAGTGCCGTCCATGTTGCAGCAAATGTTGAGAATTCGTTCTTTCTGATAGCTGAGTAATATTCCATTGTATATATGGACCACAACTTCTTAATCCAGTCATCTGTAGAAGGGCATCTTGGCTCCTTCCACTATTTAGCTATTGTGGACATTGCTGCTATGAACATTGGGGTGCATATGGCCCTTCTCTTCATTGCATCTGTATCTTTGGGGTAAACACCGAGTAGTGCAATGGCTGGATCATAGGATAGCTCAATTTTTAACTTTTTAAGGGAATTCCACACTGTTTTCCAGAGTGGCTGTACCAACTTGCATTCCCACCAACAATGTAGGAGGGATCCCCTTTCTCCACATCCTCTCCAACAATTGTTGTTTCTTGCCTTGTCTATTTTTGCCATTCTAACTGGCGTAAGGTGGTATCTCAGTGTGGTTTTGATTTGAATTTCCCTGACGGCTAATGATTTTGAACATTTTTTCATGTGTCTGTTAGCCATTTGTATGTCTTCCTTGGAAAAGTGTCTGTTCATATCTTCTGCCCATTTTTTGATTTGTTTATTTGTTTCTCATGTATTGAGTTTGAGAAGTTCTTTGTAGATCTTGGATACCAGTCTAATTTAATTTTCAACACAAAATAAATATGTTTAGATTTATTTCATGCCTCAAATATTCTATCCTGATGAATATTCCAAGTTCCCTTGAAAGGAATTTTTATATTTAAGCTATTAAATATAGTGGCTTATAAATATCATTATTTTAAGGTGATTGGTAGTATTGTTCAGGTCTTCTATATCCTTACCGATTTTTTTGTCTAGTTGTTCTATCAGTTAGTGATAGATGTGGAATAAATCTCCAAATATGATAGGTTTGTCAGTTTCTCTCTTTAGTTCTGCCAGTGATCTCTTCCTAAAATTTGAATATTTAATGTGTGTGTGTATATATGTAAATATATTTTTATAAATGTTTACATATTTATTATTGTTATATCCTCCTTATATTTTTATCCTTTTTTTCATTTTGAAGCATTACTCTATTTTTATTTTATATATTAATGTAGTCACTATAGCTCTCTTGTATTTACTCTTTGCTTTTTATATCCTCTTCCATTCTATTATTTTCTGTGATACAGATTATTGGGGTTAAAATGTATCTCTTATTGATAGCCTGTGATTATTTCTCGATTTTTATCTAGTGTGAAACCTTTGCCTTTTGATTAGAGAGTGGGGCCTATTTTCATTTAATGTAATTGTTAACATGCATGTATTTCAATTTGTTATTTTGCTGTTTCTATTTATCTCATCTTGTTTCTGTTCCTCAATTCTTCCCCTCTTGTCTTATTTTGTGTTGAAGAAGTATGTTTATAAATCCTTTATTGGCTTTTTTAGCTATATCTCTGCATAATTTTTCAATATTTGCTCCAGGGTTTACAGTAAGTGTCTTTTAAATACTATAAGCTACTTAAAGTTAATGGTGATTTTCTTCAGGTAAATTATAGAAACCTTGCAAGCTTATTTCAATGTACCCTTCCATAGTGATGTTATTATTATTGTATAGATGTAGATATGTAGATATACACACACACATACACATAAGTGTGTATATGTGCATATGTATGTATATTTGTGTTTATACGCATTTACACATAAACACATACATACCCATACATATATGTGTATATGTGTACATAAATAAATACACATGTAAATACATATTTACATGCACATGTGTATTATGTACATATGAATGCATAGTGAATAAGTATATGTATTTACATATCTGTGCATATATACAATGTAGTTAGTAAAATTAAGAGCAGAAAAGAAAAAGCATACATATAATTTTTTATATTCACCCACATATTTACCAATTCCTGTGTTCATCCTCTTGTAGCTCAGACTGACGATCTACTGCATTGGCCCTTCTGCATAAAATATTTTAAATTCTTAGAATTTTCTGTAGTGCAAGCTTACTGTGACATATTGTCTCAGCTTTTGCTTAACTGAGAATAACTTTATTTGCTTCCATTCCAAAGAATAATATCTTTGAGTATAGATGCCTTGGTTCTTGACTTTTTTTTCTTTCAGCACTTTTAGTTTGTTTTTACAAAGTCTACGGACCTCCATTACTGGTTATAAGAAGTCACTATATTTGGTATTATTGTATCCTGTACCTAATGTGTCTTTTTTTCAGACTAAATTAAGTTTTCTTTCTGTCTTGGGACTTTGGGGGGTTTTATTAATCTGTGTATAGAAGTGGGGTTTTTTGTGTCTATCTGCTTATAGTTTTTGGTTTCTATCTACTTACAGTTATAATGCTGAGCATCTTGGTAAATGTTTTCCTTCAAATTTGGAAAATAATCAGCATTATTCCTGCAGATTTTTTTTCTGCCACCTACTTTCTCTTTTCTTTATCTTAAAATCCAGTTACACCTACACTGGGTACTTAATATTTCCTTTCAGGTGTCTAATGTTTTGTTATTTTTCTTCAACTCTTTTTCTCTCTGTTCCATAGATTATATGTTCTTATTGTTCTATTGGTCAAGTTCATTGATTCTTCTGCTTTGGTCAAGTTCATTGATTCTTCTGCTTTTGTTTTATTTCATTTATTGTATTTTCCACTTCTAGACTTTAAATTAATATTTTTTATAGTTAACACATTTCTGTTGAAATTCTCTAGCTGCTCACTCACTAAGATAATTTTTCCTTAAATTATTTGAGCATAATTTCCTTTAATGCTGCTAATATATTCAAAATAATTACTGTGAAGTCTTTTTCTGTTAAATACATTATCTTGGACTTTTCAGAGTCAGTTTCCCTTAACTGCATATCTTCCTAAATATGGTTAACATTCTCCTAATTCTCTGAATGTCTAGTAAATTTTTGGTTAATAAGTTAAACATTATAGATAGAATGATATAATGCCTGTATTCAGCTGTCCTCTGGATGTTTTTTGTTTTGTTTTGTTTTGTTTTTTGTTTTTGCCAAGTAGGGTGTTAAGTAACCTGGGAACAAACAGTAAGCTTTTTCTCCCCTACAAGTGCCACAGCTATCTCTGCTCAACTCATATGGCTTCCAACTGCTGAATTTTTAGCCTGATTCCCTGATGTGACATTCAGCCAAGGACTTAGGTAGAAATAGCACTTAGAGTACAAACTATCTGTAATTTCCTTGTTTCTTAAGATTCCTCTTTAATTTCCAGTTGCAGTCCCAGTCTCAAACTCACTGGGCTCACCTGGTGCACCTGTGTGTTTCAAGGGTCTCACCCTGCATTTTTTGTACCATGGGGTATTTCTGGGCCACACATATTTTAGCAGTCAGCCAAATATGTGTGAAGTTAATCATCAGATTTTAGGTTTTACCACGTTCACAATTCTCTCCCTTTCAGGGTTTTCCTCTTAAATTTTCAGTGGTTCCTATCTCTGAAATCTGTTCTCTCTCATACTGAATCAGTAGAGCTGCAATTTTCCACAGCTATTTAATTCTGCCACAGCTGCGGAGGCAGAGGAGCGCTCTTAGGCTAGAAAGACATACACTCACAATCCTTATTAATCCCAGCTGCAGTTTTTTCAATTGTAAACTCCCCTCTGGCTTCTTCTTTTAAATGTGTTCCAGGGCCATGTAATTCATATATATATAGGAATATATACATAGTTATAATACATAATACATCAATATATAATGTATTGTATATCTTTATATATTATTTATTCTAAGAATAAATATTAATATTTTATATCTTAATATAAGAATATATATTAATATTTTTAGTAATGTTTCATATTTTATAATGGCTATCTCTGAGAGTTTTCATATGACTATTTTACTTTATTGTCAATACTTCCTCTCTCACCTTTCATCTTTCAGTTTGATCTTTGTTCTACATTTTTATATTTTCTACAGGTGATGGATTTTTTTAAAAAGTACTTTTAATTGGCATCACCTGTCAATAGAAAGCTTTTTGCTTTATATAGCAAACAATACATTTTACTATTTCGCTGGTAACAGTTTATTGCCTTTAGATTTTCCTGTTTTTGTTACTGCTTTTTTTTTTTTAAGATTTTATTTATTTGACAGAGAGAGAGACAGCCAGTGAGAGAGGGAACACAAGCATGGGGAATGGGAGAGTAAGAAGCAGGCTCCCAGCAGAGGAGCCTGATGTGGGGCTCAATTCCAGGACTCTGCGATCACGCCCTGAGCCGAAGGCAGGCACTTAACGACTGAGCCACCCAGGCGCCCCTGTTACTGCTTGTTTTTAAAGATATATTTCTTCAACTCTTTAGACAACCTTTGTGGTAACTGACAGTTTGGAATTGACAGTTACACTAAAGAATGTCAGAAGGCAATCTATGAAGGTAAACGTTATCCAAAAGGCTTCTGCTGTCCACTTCAAAAATTAGCAAAATGAGGAAATTTGAAGGCTTCCATCTTCCCCAAAGGTTTTTTTCAAATTTATTTTTCTAAAAGACAAGGTCTTCGTCTTCTTTTTTACCTATTATATACATATATACACATTTTTTACCTATATACACATATATAGGAAATTTTTAAAAATTGAAAAAATTTCTACTAACCTTTACAGTGCCACAATCACACTCTTCGCCTATTTCCAATTTTCCATTGCCACATACCCTCCTCTGTCCTTGTTTATAAACTGGGATTTCAGGAAGGATGTTCTGAAGACATTCAAAGCCAGAATGTGAAGCTAAGTATTTAAAGTCATCCAAAGTACAGGTGCTAAACTCCTTTACACCCCCAGACTGCCTAAAATATTTTTTAAAAAAATGGATATGACAAAAATTATTGCATTATGGAAAAAATAAACACATTTAAAAAATATTTATTGCATTTAAAACATACTGTTTTACCATACTTTTTAAATTTCACCAATTTTTGTAATAAAAAAATCCAAAATCTTTTTATTGCATTTCATCCTGTTTTAAACAAGACCTATTATTTTTCTATCTTGTGAACTTTATTTAATCTTTAAACATTAAGAACTGTGTTCATTTTATTTACTTTCCCCATGTCAAACAATTGAATTTTAAGTTTTAAGCCTCAGTATTTAACACATTTTTTATTTTTTTAATATAATAAAATTCTTTTAATGACAATGTAAACATGTTTGTATTAATTTTAATAGTACATTTTAGAGCTTTTGCTCAACATAATTGAATGTTTGAAATAAAAACCTGCTGTTTGACACTGAAGAGATACAAACAATTATAAGAGAACATTATGAGCAATTATATGCCAAGAAATTAGGCAGTATGGAAGAAATGGATACATTCTTAGAAATATATAAACTACCAAAACTGAAAAAGGAAGAAATAGAAAACCTGAACAGATCAATAACCAGCAAAGAAATAGTAATCAAAGGATAAAATGAAATAGTGAGAAAATACACTGAGCTGATTTGGTCACTGTTTGCAACATATTTACTGAGCATTCTTTTAGGTAACAGGTATGTAGTAAAAGTAGACCAACGGCCTGTTAGGGGCAAAAAGCATGAACATCAGGAAAAAAAATTTATGAAACAAGTGGAATGGTGAAACGATGGAAAAAACCAACATAATATACAAGGGAATAAAAGATACTACTTCGGAAGATAAGACATTTATTAAAGAAAAAAACTATAGTTAGCATCATACTTATGATGAAAAACTGAATGCTTTTCCCTTAAGATTGGGAACAAAGCAAAGATATCCACTCTCACCACATCAGTAGAGCTTGACTGAAATTATTTCAAATTCAATTAGCAAGAAAAAGGTATTACATACAAATAGATGAAAAGGAAAAAATAAAAGTGTTCTTCATGGATGACAAAATTTTGCTTACAGAAATTTTTAAAGAATCAACAAATAAAATCTGAAAATTCTAATGAGTTCAGCAAGTTTGTACCACACAAACTCAATATACAAAAATGAATTATATTTTCATGAACTATGAATTATGCTTTTATGTATTTTTAACCAGTCCATTTTCTAATTTTAAAGTTCTTTTTTCAAAGAGAGAGAAAGCAGGGGAAGGGCAAAGGGAGAAGGAGAGAGGATCATTTTTTTAATATGATTTTTTTAATTTAAATTCAAGTTACTTAACATGCAATGTGTTGTTTCAGGGATAGAATTTAATAATTCATTAGTTGCATATAACACCTAGTGCTCATTCCATCAAGCGTCCTCCTTAATGTCCATCAACCAGTTACCCCATCTTCCCACCCACTGCCCCTCCAGCAACCCTGTTTGTTTTCTACAGATAAGTCTTTTATGGTTTGCCTCTCTTTTTTATCTTATTTTATTTTTCCTTTCCTTTCCCTATGTTCATCTGTTTTGTTTCTTATATTCTACATCTGAGTGAAATCATATGATATTTGTCTTTCTCTGACTAATGTATTTCACTTAGCCTAATACCCTCTAGTTCCATCCATGTCCTTGAAAATGGCAAGATCATTCTTTTTGATGGCTGAGTAATATTACATATATATGTCACATCTTCTTTATTCACTCATTGATGGACATCTGAGCTCTTTCCATATTCTGGCTATTGTGGACATTGATGCTATAAACATTTGGGTGCATATGCCCCTTCAAATCACTATTTTAATATCCTTTTGATAAATACCTAGTAGTGCAATTGCTGGGTAGTTCTAGTTTTAATTTTTTGAGAAACTTCCATACTGCCTTCCCGAGTGGCTGCACCAATTTGCATTTCCACCAACAGTGTAAGAGGGTTCTCCTTTCCCTGCATCCCCACCATCTGTTGTTTCCTGACTTGTTAATTTTAGCCATTCTGACAGGTTTGAGGTGGCATCTTGTTGTGGTTTTGGTTTGTATTTCCCTGATGTTGAGTGAGATTGAGCTTTTTTCATGTCTGTTGGTCATTTGTATGTCTTCTTTGGAGAAATGCCTGTTCATATACCTTCTGCCCATTTCTTGACTGGATTTTTTGGTTTTGGGGTGTTAAGTTCCTTATATGCTTTGGATACTAGCCCTTTAACTTATAAGACACTTGCAAATATCTTCTCCTATTCCATAGGCTGCCTTTTAGCTTTGTCTACTGTTTCCTTCGCTGTGCAGAAGATTTTTATCTTGATGAAGTCCCAATAGTTCAATTTTGCTCTTATTTACCTTGCCTTTGGAGACGTGTCTAGCAAGAAATTGTTGCAGCCAAGGTCAAAGAGGTTGCTGTGAGTGTTGTCCTCTAAGATCTTGATATATTCTTGTCTCACATTTAGATCTTTCACCCATTTTGAGTCTATTTTTTTCTATGATGTAAGAAAATGGTCCAGTTTCATTCTTCTGCATGTGGCTGTCCAATTTTTCCAACACCGTTTGTTGAAGAGACTGTCTTCTTTCCATTGGATATTTTTTCCTGCTTTGTCGAAGACAAGTTGACCATTGAGTTGAGGGTCTATTTCCGGGTTCTCTGTTCTGTTCCATTGATCTACGTGTCTGTTTTGTGCCAGTATCATACTGTCTTGATGATTACAGCTTTGTAATACAGCTTGAAGTCTGGAATTGTCATACCTCCAGCTGTGCTTTTCTTTTTCAACATTACTTTGGCTGTTCAGGGTCTTTTCTGGTTGTATACAAATTTTAGGATTGTTTGTTCCAGCTCTGTGAAAAATGCTGGTTTTACTTTGAAAGAGATTGCATTGAATATGTAGATTGCTTTGGGTAGTATAGACATTTTAACAATATTTTTTCTTCCAATCCATGAGCATGGAATGTTTTTCCATTTCTTTGTGTCTTCTTCAATTTCTTTCATAAGCGTTTTATAGCTTACAGAGTACAGATCCTTTACCTCTTTGGTTAGGTTTCTTCCTAGATATCTTATGGTTTTTGGTGCAATTGTAAATGGGATCAATTCCTTGATTTCTCATTCTTCTTCCTTATTCTTAGTGTATTGAAATGCAAATAATTTCTGTGCATTAATTTTGTATCCTGCCACATTGCTGAATTCCTGTATGAGTCCTACCAATTTCTGGGTGGAGTCTTTCTGGTTTTACAGGGTTCATTATGATATGTCATCCTATTGACCTGTGTTTGTTTTTTGTTTTTTTGTTTTTTGTGTTTTTTGGGTTTTTTTGAGAGGAGTTCTCTGTGAGTCTTAGACTTGAATGCCTGTTTCCTTCCCCAGATTAGGGAAGTTCTCAATTATAACTTGTTCAAAGAAATCTACCCCTTTTCCCTGCTCTTCTTTTGGTACTCAAATAGTATGGATATAATTTCCCTTTATGGAATTGCTGAGTTCCCTAAGTCTACCTTCATGACCTAATAGTTTTCTCTCCCTCTTCTTTTCAGCTTCCTTATTTTCCATAATTTTATACTGATTCTCTCTTCTGCTTCATCCATCCTTGTGTTTATGGCTTCCACTTGGAACTTCATCTTGGTTATAGCATTTTTAATTTTGGCCTTTCTAGATTTTTCTTTAATCTCTATAGTAAGGGATTTTATAGTGTTTTCCATAATTTTTTCAAGCCCAGCTAGTATCCTTATAACTGCTCTTTTAAATTCTAGTTCAAACATCTTATATCTGTATTGATTAAATCCCTGTCCATGAGTTTTACCTCATGTTCTTTCTTTTGGAGTGAATTCCTCCATCTCATCATCTTGCCCAGAAAAGAAAAAAGAGAGAGAGAGAGAGAGAGAGAGAGAGAAAGAACAAACAGCAACAACAAAGTAAAACAAAGAAAAAGAAAAAAAAAAAACAAACAAGAAAACCAAACCAAACCAAAACAAAACAAACTAGATACTGGGTGTGTTTTGGTCTGCTTGTTAAACAGTCTATGTCCCCCCCAAAAAAATGAAATTAAATTAAAATAAAGAAAAATTTACATATATATATATACACACACACATATATATGTAAAAATAAAAATTAAAAAATAAAAGATTTAAAAAGAAGAAGATGATGATGATGATAAAGGAAGCTACATCCTAATTCCGCTAGAGCTAAAGCATGCAGCACTCTGTGATTAAAAATCTTGGTGCAAGCTACTTGTTTGTGCTGGTCTTCTGGAGGAAAGGACTGCTGTGCTGATTCTCAGGCTGACTTGTTTCTGTGGGAATGTGTCCCCAGGGCACAAGGAGGCTGCAGAGGTAGGTGTACATGGTCATGGCTTTCACTAGGTGGTGCTGTTTTATTCCCTGAAGGCTTTCAGCACTGATTATGAGGATGAAAATTGCTGTGTCCTGTTCTCTAGCATCTGAGCTGAACGTTCGCACCCCCTACTCTTCAGTGAACCCTGAAAGAAGAGTAATCAGTCACCCTACTTGTGTCCTCTGTTTCTATCTGAACCCTATGTTCATCCTGCCCATGTCTGAGCCGTTTTATCTCAGGCAAGCAATCAAGTTTCAAAACTCCAAATTTCAGGGACTCCTGTGGTGGGGACCTGCACTGTTCCTCCTGGGGAGGGTCTCACCATACTTGCTGGCCAGTCCCAGGAAAGTGGTCATGTGACTATAAGGTAGTTCAGTTTAGAGCAGAAAGTCAGCAGAAAGACCAACTGCTCTCCTGGTTTCCTGGCTCGCATGCCTGGAAACAGCATATCACCTAGGCACCGCCATTCTTCCTGTGACCCAGGGGATCCTCAAACCACGCTGTCACTCCTGGGATTCCACCCCTCTTCTCAACCTGAGCACCTTTAAGCCAGGTATATTCCAGATAGTAGCAAACTTCCAAAGGTTCAGGTTTTGTGCTCTGCAGCTTCTAATAGCTTGAACTAGCAGGCATAAGCAGGCTCCTTCCCCACTGCTGGATCCACAGCTATATCTACCCCAAGTGAACTTACACACCTCCTACCTTCCAAAATGTGGTCACTTTTCTACTTGTAGACTTGCAGATTTTTTTTCTCTCAGAACTCCAATTGATTTCTTGGGTGTTCAGAATGATTTGATAACTATATAGCTGTTTTTGCGGGACGAGACAATCTCAGGGTCCCCCTACTCCTCTATCATTTTAACTCCTCCCCCCCAACACACACACCCTGACCCCTTTCTCAGAGAGAGAGAATCTTAAGAGGCTCCACACCCAATGTGGAATAGGACCGGGGTCAATCTCATAATCCTGAGATCATGACCTGAGTCAAAATCAAGAGTCAGATGCTTAACCAACCAAGCCATACAGACGTCCCTTAATTTTTAAATTCTTGATATTACAGAACTAAACTGAAATTTATTAACACTCCACTCTCATATTTCTTATCAACAAACAAATAAAATTCATGAGCCAAAAACTCAAAACAAAACTAAAACAAGGAAAAGCTTATAAAACTAAATATGGACCCCAGTATCAACAACGGAGCAGAGAATGTGATTTTTAAATCTTAGTGGATGATAAAGTTGTGTAGAAACTAAACACTTACAAATTATTTAAAGATGGAACCCCTGGCCAGAAAGTACACAGTTGTATCACAGGAAAACAGCAGAAAAGGGTTGTAAATTATCCTATACTGTTCTAGCTGCACCTCATGTCCTTCTCAGAGGAAACCCCATATTGATTAGGTATTGGGCCAGACTAATACTGACCAGGGAACCCAGTAATAGTAAGCTGCCTACCAGAAAAGACTTCCAGTGGATTGGCAGTACATAAAATGAACTAACTAGCAATGAAAAATCTGAAAATGAAGTTAAGAAAACAATGCTATTCATAATAGTAAAAAAAATATTTAAGGATAAATTTAACAAAACAAGTACAAGAAATGTAAAGTGTAAAAAACAATACCTTGCTGAGAAAAACTAAAGAAGACCCAAATTAATAAAGACATCTATCATATTCAAGGATCAAAAAACTTGACATTGTTAAGATGACAATTCTCCCATTATTGGCCTATGCAATTAAACAATGGAATACTTACCTAAATCTTAGCAGGAATTTTCATAAAAATCAGAAAGCTGATAATAAAATTATATGAAAATGCAAAAGACCTAGAATAGCCAAAACAATTTTTGAAAAGACGAAAAAAACGTGAGGACTTACAGTACTTGATTTCAAAATGCAGTATAAAGTTACAGTAATAAAAACTGTATACTTTCCCATAAGGGTAGACATACAGATTAAGGATATAAAATAGAGATTCCAATAAAAGATCCATACATTTATGGTCAATTGATTTTGACAAAGTTGCCAAGGCAATTAAGTGGTGGAAAGAATGGTCTTTTCAAAAAGTGGCATTGAAATAACTGGAAATCTACATAGCAAAAATAAAAATGAACTTAAACACATATACAATAATTAACTCACAATATATCATAAAACTGAATATAAGAGCTATAAAACCATGATACACAAAAATTGATAAATTTACTTCATCAAAATTAAAACTTTTTCTCATAAAAAGCACTATAAGGAAGAAATACTTGAAAATCATGTATCTGGTAAAGAATTCATAGCCAGAATATATAAACAATTCTTACAACTCAATAAAAGTGTGAAAATCTCTATTTTCATCTTTTAAAATGGACAAAATTTTCGAATAGGGTATTCCTCAAAGAAGATATACAAAGCTATTAAGGTGAAAATATATTCAACACCATTCAATATCATTAGCTTAGAGGGAAATGCAGATTAAAACCAGTATAAGGTAATACTACATACCAACTATAATGATTCAAATTGAACATACTGAGCACACCAAGTCTTGGTGTGGATAACCAGGACTGGCCACATAATTTGTGGGAACCCAAGCAAAATGGAAAAAAGCAGGGAAAATGTGTTACTAATGGCACTAAAATTAAAAGTTTTTTCCTTTCTTCACCAGTCTCTCTCTCAATGGGTTATGGTGTTATTTATTTACAACTTAATGTCTTTCTAAATAAAAAATTCTTAATTATTAATATGAATTATACTGTTCATCCTTATATTGTACAATGCCTGTTTCAAATGCAAATATCAAAGCATTTAGCTTTATGCTAAGTCACTGAAATTACACAAGGCATATGGCTTTTCCCCTAGAGGGTGCTTTCAGTCTGGCCAGGGGAGAAAAATAGAAGCCAGACTCCAGAATGCAGGAAGGAGGAAGAAAGTTTCACCAGGCATGGAGAGGCTTGGGAGAGTGTCGGGCCTATTTTGGTGTATGTTCCATTGTACTTGAAAAGAATATATTTTGTAGTTGTTGGGTATAGAGTTTTATAACTGTTAATTAATTCTGTTTGGTTAATAGAAGCATAAAAGCTCCTAACAAAAAAAAACAAAACAAAACAAAAAACAAACAAAAACCAACCAAAAAAACCTCTTTAAAGGAATATGTACAATAAATAAAATTATCTTACACTGCTTTAGGTGACATTGTGCAAACATCTCTGGAACAATAGCAAGAGTCAGGGTCATCATAACTCAATCCCAGATTAAAGCCAAGCAACTGCACAATACCTACAGTGTATGACTCCAAGGATAAACCCTCTGGATACTAAATATAAGAAAGAAGAAAAGAGTTAGCAAATTTACTATAATAAAAAATTAGTGTATACTATGCTAAATAATATTATAATAAAAAACTAGTACATAAAACTCATTTTTAAAATCAATGCATCCAAGATGCCGATGTGGATGCAACTGTAGGAACGGTATATAAGCAGGTGGATCGTAGACTATTAAACATGGATGAGTGAACACAATAGTTTAGTTTCGAAATACTAATACTTAATGACAATACCAGCTACCTTAGCTAATCTAATAGAGTCTCAAACACCATACTGTATTCCTTCTTTGAGTTATTTTAAACAAAATGACTTCAATCTTTTATTTTAATAGTCAGTTTTACATTCTCTTTCTAGCAGGCAGCCTCTAACATGGGTCCCAATGATATCTGCCTCCTGGCATTCATGTCCTTGTGTATTCCTACTCCGTTGTATATAGGATGAACTTATTGACTCCCTTCTAATTAACTAAATGTAGCAGAACAGATAGGCATCATTTCTAAGATAGATTATAAAAAGACTGAATTCTTGGTTTCCTGTGGGATGTGGTAGAAGAAAAAAAATTAAAGGAAAAAATAAAAGACTGACTTCTTGGATTCTAAGTCTCACTCAATCTCTCTAGGCGAAGCCAGCTATGACATTATGAAGTAGACCTGTAGAGAGGCCTACATGCATGAGTTTGGAAACAGATTTTATGAGGTCGGCCACAGCCAAATGACTAAGTCTGGAAGCAAATCCTCTCCATGTTGAACCCCGAGATAACTACAGCCTTACTTGACACTTTGACTTCACCCACCTAGATTCCTGACCCACAGAACTGTATTGTTTTAATCTGCTAAGTTTTGGTATAACTGGTTACATAGCAATAGGAAATTAATAATCCTCAATAGGTATTACTGTTCTCCTTTAGATCATTTCCAATTTCTACACAAAGATGTGTAAAGAAGCTTCATTCATAATTCCCAAAACTTGCAAGCAACCATGCTGTCCTTCAGTGGGTGAACAGATAAATAAACTGTGGCACATTTCAGACAATAGAATATTATTCAGCACTAAAAAGAAATTAGCTATCAAATCATGAAAAGAAATGGAGAAAGCTTGAGTGCATATACTAAGTGAAAAGGGCAAGGCTACGTACTATACGATTCCAACTACATGAGATTCCAGAAAAAAACAAAATTGTGGAGACAATAAAAAGGTCCATGGCTGCAGGCAGGGAGGGGAGAAATTAATAGGCATAACACAGAGGATTTTTAGGACAGTGAAAACACTTCATATAATAATACCATGATGATGTTTACCTATCATCTTTTGTCCAAGCTCATGTACAACACCAAGATTGAACCTTAAGGTAAATTATGGACTTTGGGTGATTTTGATTGGTCAATGTAGGCTCATCTTTACTAAAACATATACCATTCTGGTGAGGGATGTGAATAATGGGGGAGGCTGTGCATGTGTGGGGGTAGGTAGTATATGGGTAATCTGTGTACTTTCCCCTCAGTTTTGTGGTGAACCTAAAACTGTTCTTAAAAAATAGTCTTAAAAAAAGTGATAGGTTCCTGATGACCCAGGCTACAGCACTGTAAGCCCGTGGCAAGTAAAGAACAGTTCAGAGAAGGTATCCATCATCCGTGATATGTCTTGCCTTCATGTACATAAAGACTCATTATATATGAGGTGCTTTAATTTAGTTATGCACTGGGCTACAAGGATTCCTTATACTTCTACCTATGTTTCTCCCTTTTACTCTCATACTATACTAACCTCTATGCTGTTTCGCACAACTTATGCCCTACTCTGTAAAAGTCTCCACTTTTATTACTCCTAAAATTTCGTAATATGAATCAAATTGAATTAATGGGTTAATTGTATTAATGATGCCTTTGATTTTCTGTATTGTGATGTTTTGATATCTGGGGCCTTTCCAATGCTAGACTGTCCCTCCCAGAGTTACCCAATTGAGATAGTAAACAACTTACCTGAAAGTGTGCCTTTCATATACAAACAAATCAACTTAGAGACCACGCACCATGCCATACCACCCCTTTATCAGGCTCACATACTCTAGGCCACTCTTCACCTGCCAAAATCATATCAGAGACAGGTACCAGAAAACTAGGTACAGCCTCTATGCAAAAAGCCCACTGAAGTTAGTCATACTAGTCAATCCTAAGACTGTTTACTTTGCCTTACCCGTTCTTCCCTAAAGAAACAACAGAGGCTCTTGTCCACGTTTCCCCCGTGTTCCCTATGCTGCCTGAACAACCCTCACACGGCCACTCATATGGCCCCTGCATGGCATGCCTTCTGTTTCTAGGGAACTGTAAGTTAAACTTCTTCCTGCATGACTGTCATTACCATGTCTGTATGTCTTCCAATTCCTGATGAGAATAAACAAGATTAGTTCTACTCTATTCAGTTAGTCTAGTCTAGTTAATTCAAACTAGACTAAAACCAAATTAGTTGTAGATGTACACTATAAACTCTAGGAACAATTAAAACCACAGAAGGCAAAAAAAGAGAGGGGAAGATTTAAAAAAGAAACAAGTGGGGCGCCTGGGTGGCACAGCGGTTAAGCGTCTGCCTTCGGCTCAGGGTGTGATCCCGGCGTTATGGGATCGAGCCCCACATCAGGCTCCTCTGCTATGAGCCTGCTTCTTCCTCTCCCACTCCCCCTGCTTGTGTTCCCTCTCTCGCATCTGTCTCTCTCTCTGTCAAATAAATAAATAAAATCTTTAAAAAAAAAATAAATAAAAAAATAAATAAAAATAAAAATAAAAATAAAAAAGAAACAAGAAACTAGGGACAAAGAATAGAAAATAGACAAAATTCAACATCCATTTATGATTAAAATCTCTCAACAAAGTGGGTATAGAGGGAACATACCTTATTAATAAAGATCATATTTGACAAGCCCACAGTTATCATACTCAAAGATGAAAACCTGAGAACTTTTCCTCTAAGATTACAAAAAAGACAAGGATCCCATTCCTGCTACTTTTATTTAACATAGTATTGGAAACAAGCAAATAATGAAACTGGACCCCTATTTCACACCACTTAACAAAAATTAACTCAAAATGAACTAAACATTTAAATGTAAGAAATGATATCATAAAACTTAGAAGAAAACATGGTGAAAAAAATCTCCTTGACACTAGTCTTGGTAATGATTTTATGGATATGACAACAAAACCACAAACAACAAAAGCTTCATTAATATAAAAGTTTCTGTACAGCAAAAGAACCAATCAATAAAATGAAAAGGCAACCTAGAGATTAGGGAAAAAAATACTTTCAAACTATAGATCTGATAAGGGTTTAATATGCAAAAAACATTAGAAACTCTTACAACTCACTACCAAAACCCAAGTAAGAATTCTCAATATATTAGGAACTCACAAGAAATGGTCAAAGGGGGTGCCTGGGTGGCTTAATCGGTTGGGCATCCAACTCCTGATTTTGGCTCAGGTCATGATTTCAGGGTTGTGAGATCGTCCCATGTTGTGTTCTGTGCTCAGCATGGAGCCTGCTTGTCCCTTTCCCTCTGCTCCTCCCCACCCCTCTCTCTCAAATAAATAAATAAAACCTTAAAAAAAAAAAAAAGACAGAGAGAGAGAAACGGTCAAAGGACCTGAACAGAGATTTCTCCAAAGAGGATATCAGATGGACAACAGGTATATGGAAAGATACAAGCTCAGCACCACTAATCATCAGGGAATCACAAGTCAAAACCACAAGAGGTATCACCTCACACTTACTAGAATGACTATGATCAAGAGACAAGAGATAATAAATGCTGGTGGAGAAAATGGAACCCTTGTACACTTCTGTTAAGAATGTAAATTGGTACCACCACTACAGAAAACAGTATGGAGATTCCTGAAAAAATCAAAAATAGAGCTATCATATGAATCATCAGTTTCACTTCTGGGTATATATATCTGGAAAAAAATAAAACCTCTGTCTCATGGAGATATTTGTACCCCACGCTCATTGCAGCCCTATTCACAATAGCGAAGATATGATAACAGCCTAAGTGTCCACTGACAGATGAACGGACAAAGAAATTGTGAGATATATATATATAGGTATATATATTATTCAGTCATAAAAAAGAAGGAAATTCTGCCATTGTGACAACATGGGTGAATGTTGAGGACATTACACCAAGTCAAATAAGTCAGAGAGAGAAGGACAATACTGTATGATCTCACTTATATGTGGAGTCTAGCACAACTCCAAGAAACGGAGAACAGATTGTTGGTTGCTAGGGGTGGGAATGAGTGAAAGTGGTTAAAGGGGACGAACTGCTAGTTCCTGAGGATGCAATGTACTGCGTAATGACTATAGTTAACAATACTGTATTGTATATTTGAAAGTTGCTAAGAGAGTAGATCTCAAGGGTTTTTATCACACACACACACACACACACACACACACACACACACGGCAACTGTGTGAGATGTGTTCACTAACCTAACTGAAAACATTTCACAACATACACATATATCAAATCATTATGCTGTACATCTTGAACAATGTTATATGTCAATTATATCTCCTTAAAGCTGGAAAAAATAATAGATCTCATATATAAATTCAGCAAGGTAATATGTACAAAATAGACCACATATATACATTAGCAGTGAAAAATTGGAAGATGAATTTAAACAATCAATACCAGTTACAACAACATCAGGACATATAAAATAGATATGAATAAGTTTAGCAGGAAATGGGAAAGCTCTACAAAGAATTTTTAAAAGACATCAGTAAATGGAGAGATAAACCATGTTAGTGGACACTGGAAGATCCAATGTTGTTATAACAAATTTCCCCTAATTCATTCATAAATTACATACCATCCCTATCAAAATCTAAGTAAGCCTGTGTGTAAACAGAAAGGCTGATTTTAAAATCTATATGAAAATACAAAGTTATATACAGACAATATAATATTGACAAAGAACAAAGTTGGAGGACTTAATCTTGATTTCATGACACTTAATAAAGCCACAATTCCTAACTTTAATTTTTTTCAATTCTTCACTTAAAAAAAAAACATTTAGAATATTATGATGGGTAGCTATCTTTCTGAAACCTAATCTTCAAACTGTTGTTAGTATAAATAAAAATAATTTATTTTTACATTTATATTTTAATTTTATACTGATATTTTTATAGTGTTCTTGCTTAATTCATATATTTATCTCTTATATTTACAAATTTCTATTATAAAAATTCCAATCAAAATTAGTCTTAAGGATGGCATCAGGAAAACACACATACTAACCACTTATATTCAATAATTCTTATCACCTGATTTATTTGCTTTACACACACACACACACACACAGCATAATCTAAAAATTAGTCCTCAGCAATGAAGCATTGTTTTCAAGAATTAACAGTGATGAAGACCTGGACAATTTCTGATGGACTTTCCTCAAGCTTTGGCTGAGGGAAGACCAAAAGCAGGGACTGATAATAAAAACAAATCTCTATGAAATGTCTGATTGTTCTCTAGCCATGGTAACAACCCCCAGAACTGGTTTTGGATTTATCTAATCAATCAGTATGTAGTTTATAGGAATGATAACAAGTACATCCCAGAACTGATTTTAAATATGTAATCTGTCAATAACAATTTGCTTCATTGTACATGCTACTAAAACATAACCAACTGTATTCCTGGCTCAGCATAAAAGCACAGACTTCTTTTTCTGAAGCACTCTCAAGTTAGTTCCTTCCCATACTTTTTTATACAAATTTTTGCAAAAGGAATATAACTCTGTAGTAGGAGCTCATTCTCATTTTTGCCAGAAAACAGTAATTATGAATATTTAATGGCTGTTTTTTCCTCCAACAGTCTGCTCATCCCAAACATATACTAAAGAATTGAATGCAATAATAAAATAATTACTTTACAATAGAAAAAATAACACTCACATAACAAAAAAAGCACATGAATTTACACCAATTATTCGTGTTGGGAGAAAAGCTAATATGTTTAATAATTAACATTAAAATGACATTAGTTATGTAATTAATATTGAAGCAAGCATGTTACTGTCCAAACAAATATTTTCTTGGGTCAAATATGTTTTTTAAAAACAATATGGCATTATAATCAGTTCAATTTATAATTTTTTTCTTTTTAAGATTTATTTATTTATTTTAGAAAGAGAGAGAGGAGGAGAGGGGCAGAGGGAAAGGGAGAGAAAGAATCTCAAGCAGAGTCCCCTCTGAGAATGGAGCCCAATGCGGTGCTTGATCTCACAACCCTGAGATCATGACCTGAGCTGAAATCAAGAGTTGTACCCTTAATGGACTGAGCCACCCAGGAGCCCCTTAAATGCTCTATTTTTAAAAGCAATTACATACAGTTTAATATTTATGCTCCAAATTAGTAATATAAAAAACCATGAAAGATGAGTAGACTACATAATATATTTATTCATGCTCCACAATATTTAGGAAATTTTGAAACATGAAACAATGAGGAACTGGAAAATAATTACATACCAGAGCGACTCCTGCAGCAAAATTTTCATTACATATTTTTCCGGGAAATGTGGCTCCTAAAAAACTAGGATATTTCTTGAAGCTAAAAAATAATAATTTTCCTCAGAATTGCATGTAAGAGTGATATAATTAATCATTTTCATAGCAACAAACATTATTAAACAACTACTGTGTCCTAAGCCTTATGTTATTCTGAATTAAACTACTTAAATACATTTTTCTCAAACCATCAATGTTAAGAGTATTTCAATATTTTGTAAGTTTTAAATTAAATAAACATTTGGAAATATAATAAGGATAAGGTCCAATAATTTATGCAAAAGTCTATTGCACTAATGTTTACATTTTTATTCTGGTTCCCTGCACATTTATAGCCCTAAAAATTAAATTTTCTTTGACCTCCTTATTCACTTTATTCATTAAAGATGATTAGATTTTTCTATGCATTTGATGCTAGAGCATGTAACAATTCCATGTATTCATGTTATTAAAAAATCAGATGAGAGCAAGTATAACCTTATAAGCCAAAGGACATCAAAGAAATTATATCACTCATAATTAATCTCCCTTAGTTATTTCAGTATTTTTATGTAATTTTATTTTTATCATGTAATTTTATGTCAGTTGATAAAAGTTTTTAAGTATCAACCAACACTTGCTCCTTGAGGACAAGGACTTTTAATTTTCATATTTTTCCCATCCCGTGGTGTCTATCAAATTTAAAGAACACAGTATTTATTCATTAAATACTTATTTTTCATAATTAACATATGAAATCATTTTGGGTTATTCCTTTAATGCTACACAAATATGGAATACTGTACTCACGCAAATAAGTATGCAACCTGATGAGGTCGGAAGATATGTTTGTATTTCCATTCTAAAAATCTAGATAATATATTATTAGGATTCCCTGTAGTAGAGATTCTGTTTTTATTTGACCAAATTTCTATGGAAGATATTACAACAGTCAGTTTTAACTGGGAAAACATCTAAAAAAAATAATAATAATAAATTTTAAACAAATTTGAACATTAAACTTCCACAAAAATACATACAAGATATTTGATTCAGTATTTTGATTATGAGAATTTTAACAGCACAGCAAAATCCTATACACATCAATTCATATTACCTACAGTTTTATAAAATACATAAAATAGTTTTTAAAAACTTACGGTGTTAACAAAGCCAATTATCTGAATAACCTTCTGTGTTACAACCTTTATATCAGAGCCCATGTAATCAAACTGAAAAAGATAAATTATTTTTAGAAACTAGTGGATGTCATCAAGAATATATTACATACCTTTTACATGTACAATGTGCCATATTCTAAAGTAACCACAGGGCTACATTCCAGTTGAAATTCAGGAAATCAATAATGATTATGAATAATGATTTATAAAAATTAATAAACTCAATTTATAACTTAATGTATATAAGAAGTAAATAAAAATATTTAATAACATGATTTTAATGTTTAATGCACTCAACTTGTGGCATTACTTATTGTTTATAAAAATTTAATCGTAAATTTTTTAATGTGGTATTTTAAAATGCACTTATTTCTAAAATAACAACTTATAATCACAAACCAAAACATATAAGCCCAACGAGGGGGGAATTCTTAATGAGAGGTTCACTCTTAAAGTGACTCTGGATACTGCATTTGGTATATTCTTTCATATGACCATGTAACTCATGTTCTAATTTCTTCTTTATTCCAATAAACTTTCTATGTCTAATTGCTTTAAAATGCCAAGACAATGTAAATAACAATGGTGACATCAGGTATGTGAACTTTGCTCTGGATTTTTTCATTGGAAAACCTCAAATATTTCATCATTAAGTGTTGTTCAGTTTAAGATGAGTATTCTAGATTGTGTTGAGAAAAAAATATAAATCTTCTTATTTACCAAAATTTTTTTTAAAAATGGAGTTGAATTTTTATCAATAGCCATTTTGATAGTAATTGACAATAGCTTTTGTCTTTTGACCTATTGATGCAATATGTTTCATTAATACATTACTTAACACTAAACCATCATATTCCTTGATTAAAACATTACATTCTACTAATATACAACCAAAATTAATATAATATTTTGTTTAGAAGTTTATAGCTTTAATATGGACTTGTTCCTCATGTGTTTGTATATGTGTATATACTTTGTCATAACTGAGCAAACGAAAGTTGCTTAGTAAATATTAGAGCACCACTTCAAATTAATTCACATTTTTTTTATAACCTAAAATTGTATTAGTATATGAATTATGTCTTCCAAAACACTTTAAAACTTTTCTTTAAAACTATCTATACCTAACACAGGCAACTGGATCCATTAAAATTCTTTTTTTTTTTTGCAGCTTTTTGTGATATAGTTTATATATAACATTGTGTAAATTTAAGGTATACAACATGATGATTTGACTTAAATTCTTATCTCCTTTGGAGAATTCATTAAATTTGAATTTGTTTGTTTTAATCTCCAAGTTCATAGCTATATCATGTTAATCTTTTCTAACATCATAACATGATCTTGTCCCTTTTGCTTGATTATACTTTCTACACATTTTTTTTCTCAACAACCAGCTCTTAAATTTACTTTATTTTAATGTTTCTGTTTATCAACTTATGCTTTATTAACTACTGCTTGTTCTCACATTCCTCTTGTTTTACAGTTTTAATATTTAGCTTTGATACTATCCTCTGTGGTAGGCATTCTCCCCATTTAGCAATATTCAGCTCTATTCTAGTTCAGGAGCCCTTCTTTTCTCAATATAGGCATGGCCAGTTTATTCACTTTGGACAATGAAATGAGGACAAAGTTATAAATGTCACTTCTGAGAGACAGTATTTCTCTACTGTGGCTCATGCCTGTCTGGTCTGCTCTTCTGTTGGCTTGGAATTTGGGGGAGAAAACCTATCAATATAGAAATACCTAAAATACTAAGCATTTGGAATGCTGAGCCAACACATGGAAGACAGCTGCCTGGAGAGACCCAGAATCATGGCTGACGTCACATGAACAAAAAATTAACTGTATTAGCCATTAAGATTGTTTTTTTCTTTTGGATGTCTGAATAATATTCTATGGTATACATGGTATACATATACCACACCTTCTTCTAGATGTCCATTTATCAGTTGATGGATATTTGGGCTCTTTCCATGGTTTGGCTATTGTTGATAATGCTGCTATAAACATTGCGGTGCAGGTGTCCCTTCAAATCTGTATTTTATAGCTACAGTGTATTTATGCAAAGTGAAATAAGTCAGAGAAAGACAAATACCATATGATCTCACTCATATGTGGAATTAAGAAAGAAAACAGATGAACATATGGGAAGGGGGAAAAGAAAAAAGGAAGCAGGGAAACAATCCATAAGTGACTCTCAATGATGAAGAACAAGGGGCACCTGGGTGGCTCAGTCAGTTAAGTGTCTGCCTTCAGCTCAGGTCACGATCCCTGGGTTCTGGGATTGACCCCGCATCAGGCTCCCTGCTCAGCCTGCTTCTCCCTCTCCCTCTGCCCCTCCTCCCGCTCATGCTGGCTCTCATGCTCTCTCTCTCAGAAAAAAGAAAAAAAATTGATAGAGAACAAACTGCGGGTTGATGGAGGGGGTGGGTGGAGGGTGTGCTAGATGGACCATGGGCACTTGTGATGAGCGCTGGGTGTTACATGTAAATGACGAATTACTGAATTCTACTCTAGAAACCAATATTGCACTGTATGTTAACTAACAAAATTTAAATAATTTTTAAAAATGCAAAGAAAAAGAAAAGGACCACATTAATTACCAAAATCAGGAATGAAAAAGGAGACATTATAGTGATCCAGTAATATTCTATAGCGGGCTTGTACTGGTTCACTACACCTGATTTTTAAATTTTCAATCCAATTTTAAACAACTATTATGAAATTAAATTATATACATTTTCAACTAAGTAAGCTAAATTAAAAGAAAAGGTAATAAATACTTTATAAAAAGATCTTTTTATCATAGTGCAACCCAGCCTGCTATGATTAATACTTATGCTCCAAGTTTTTAGATTATTGTATAGAATTCATTAATTTCTTTTTTTTTTAAGATTTTATTTTTATTTATGCGACAGAGATAGAGACAGCCAGCGAGAGAGGGAACACAAGCAGGGGGAGTGGGAGAGGAAGAAGCAGGCTCATCGTGGAAGAGCCTGATGTGGGGCTCGATCCCATAACGCCGGGATCACGCCCTGAGCCGAAGGCAGACGCTTAACCGCCGTGCCACCCAGGCGCCCCGAGAATTCATTAATTTCTAAATAGCTTGTAATTATAGTTCTGTGTTTCCATTTTGAAAAAGTTATTCATGGTAGTATTTAAAACTTTTCATTCTATTATTTTTCCTTAACTCTTTTTATTCCCTATTGTTTTAGTATATTATGATAGAGTTTTGGCATATTGGTTTTTACTTTTACAAAATTATTGTTGTCTTCTTTGTGACCCAGAAATGACTACTGATTCATGTATTTCCTATAGACATCTTTAGATATTTGAATATATGTGGCACCCATTCAGAAGATACAAAGGTATCCAATTTTCCCAGCAACATTTATTCAAGAGATTGTCTTTTTTCCATTGCATATTTTTTCCCGCTTTCTCAAAGATTAGTTGACCATAGGGTTGAGGGTCCATATCTGGGCTCTCTCTTCTGTTCCATTGATCTATATGTCTGTTTTTGTGCCAGTGCCATGCTGTCTTGGTGATCACAGCTTTGTAATATAGCTTGAAATCAGGCAACATGTTGCCCCTAGCTTTGTTTCTCTTTTTCAACATTTCCTTGGTGATTCGGGGTCTTTTCTGGTTCCATACAAATTTTAGGATTGTTTGTTCCAGCGCTTTGAAAAATGCCTTTGGTATTTTGATCAGGATGGCATTGAAAGTATAGATTGCTCTGGGTAGCACAGACATTTTATTTTTTATTTTTTAAAGATTTTATTTTTATTTATTTGACAGAGAGAGACAGCCAGTGAGAGAGGGAACACAAGCAGGGTGAGTGGGAGAGGAAGAAGCAGGCTCCTAGCGGAGAAGCCTGATGTGGGGCTCGATCCCAGAATGTTGGGATCACACCCTGAGCCGAAGGCAGACGCTTAACGACTGTGCCACCCAGGCGCCCCAGCATAGACATTTTAACAAGATTTGTTCTTCCAATCCATAAGCATGGAATGTTTTTCCATCTTTTTGTATCTTCTTCAATTTCTTTCATAAGTGTTCTGTAGTTTCTGGAGTATAGATCCTTTACCTCTTTGGTTAGGTTTATTCCTAGGTATCTTATGGTTTTTGGTGCCATTGTAAATGGAATTGATTCCTTAATTTCTCTTTCTACAGTTACTTTGTTAATGTATAGAAAAAGCAACTGATTTCTGTGTATTGATTTTCTATCCTGCCACATTACTGAATTGCTGTATGAGTTCTAGTAATTTGGGGATGGAGTCTTTTGGGTTTTCCAAGACCAAATGCATATCAAGACTAAGTCACAAAGAAATTTAAAAATCTGACCAGACAAATAAAGAATAAGGATATTGGATCAGTAATCAAAAACATCTCAATAAGGAAAAGAACCAGATGAATTCACTGGAGAATTCTACCAAACATTTAAAGAAAAATAACACTAATCCCCTTCGAGTTCTTTTTAAGAATTGTAGAGGAGAAAACACTTCTTAACTCATTCTATGAGGTCAGCATTATCCTGATACCAAAGCCAGATAAAGACACTACAAGAAACATAGAAGTCAATCATCCTTGGTGGTGATTGATACAAAAATCGTTAATAAAATACTAGCAAAATGAATTCAACAGTTCATTAAAAGGATCATACATTATGACCAAGTGGGATTTATACCTGGAATATAAGAATGGTTTAACATATTAAATCAATCAATGTAATTCCACACATTAATAAAATGAAGGGCAAAAAAAAAAAAAACCACAAAAAACAACACATATCATTTCAACTGATGCCCCCAAAAAAGTGACAAAAATTCAGCACTATTTCATCATAAAAATACCCAACAAACTAGTAATAGAAGTACCTCAACATAATAAAAGCCATATATGATCACAAATAATATCACAGTCAACAGTGAAAGGCTGTTTTTTTTTTCCTTAGGACAGGAAAAAGGCAGCCATGCCCACCCTCACCACACTATTCGACATAGTACTAGAGGTCCTAACTACAGGACTGAGAGAAGAAAAAGAAAAAAAAGCATTCAAATGAGAAATAAAGTAAAATTATCTGTTCACCAATATGATTTTATATGCAGAAAACCCTACAGATTCCACCAAAAAAAAAATTGTTAGAGCTAGGAAACAATTTCAGCAGTTATAGGATATAATATCAACACACGAAAATCAGTTACTTCTATACACAAACATGACCGATCACAGAAGGTGAATTAAGAAAATGCACCCTTTTACTATATTATCAAAAAAGATAAAATACCTAAGAATAGACTTGACCAATGAGGTGAAAGGCTTACACACTGAAAGCTAAAGACATTGCTAAAAGAAATCAGAGAATATACAGACAAATGGAAAGGCATCTCATGCTCAGGAACCGGAAGACTTTGTAGTGTCAAAATAGTGTTAAAATGCCCAAACTACCCAAAGAAGCTGTCTACAGATTCACTGCAATCTTTATCAAAATCCCAATGGCATATTTTGCAGAAATAGAAAAAATAGCCTAAGAGAAGAATGTTACAGTGTCTCGCTTCCCGATTTCGAAACATACAACAAAGCAACAGTAATCAAAACTATATGGTATTGGTATAAAGACAGATATACGGAACAATGGAATAGAATAGAGCACCCAGAAATAAAGCCCTGAGTATATATGGCCAAATGTTTTTCAACACGGGTGCCAACATACACAATAGAAAATGGTCAGTGTCTTCAACAAATGGCACTGGAAAAACTGTATCTATCTACATGCAAAAGAATGAAGTTGGACCCTTACTTTGAATCATATACAAAAGTTAACTCAAGATTGGCATAAATGTAAGACCTAAAATTATAAAACTCCTGGAAAAAAGCATAGGAGAAAACCTTCAGGACGTTGGATTTGGCAATCACTTCTTGGATATGACACCAAAAACACAGGCAACAAAAGTAAAAATAAATAAATGGGATTACATTAAACTTAACTTTTGCACAACAAACAAAACAATGAACAGAGTGAAAAGGCAACCTGCAGAATGGGAGAAAGCATTTGCAAACCACATATCTGATAAGAAGTTAATATCTAAAATATACAAAGAAATCCTATAGCTCAACAACAAAAAACAAGTAACTTTAATATTATTTAATAATAGAAATATTAATATTAATAATGGAAAACAGTATGGCAGTTCCTCAAAAAACTAAACATAGAATGTTTATATGTTCTAACATATGTTCTAACAATCCAGCTTCTGGGTATACACTCAAAAAAATTCAAAGCAAGATCGCAAAGAGATATTTACACATTCACGTTCCTTACAGCATTATTCACAATAGCCTGAAGGTAGAAGAAACCCAAATGTCCATTAATAGAAGACTGGGTAAAGAAAATGTGGTATACACATGCAATGGGATATTCACTCACGACGCACGCTACAATACGAATGAAACCTGAGGACATTGTGTAAAGCAAAATAAGCCAGTCACTAAAGTTCAAATATTATCTGATTCCAATTATATGTATTTTCTAAAGTTGTCAAAATCACAGAAAGTAGAAAGGTATTTGCCAAGAGTGGGGCAGAGGATGCAGGGGGGAGGGGAAATTAGTGTTTTATGGGCATAGAATGTTGGTTTTCAGGACGAAAAGGTTCTACAGATCTGTTAAACAACAATGTGAATATACTCAACACTCATGAACTATACATTTAAAAATGGTTAGTACGGAAAATTTAATATTAAATGCTTTTTACCACAATAAAAAGAAAAGAATGAAGGAAATTAGGATTCAATACTAGATCTCTCTGACTCCAAATTATGTACTTACAACTGCTAAATCTAGTTGACTATGAAATACAATAAACTCTGCACTCATTCACTAGAATACAATTAGAGAAATGGGTAATCTCACACTGGTGGACTATTTCAAGAAAGAGCATCAGGCAAGCTTCCTTAGCAAGCTCCTCACTGAACTCTACCAAGGCCATAGTAAAGCCTCATGCTGACACTGGTAACCACACAGCAATATAAATTTTGTTTAAATGAAGAAGTTGATACCTCTTAAGTGTATCCCTATGCACTTTTAAGTCTTAATAAACAATTATTTTCCCTGTGAGGAAAAAAAAAGTGGCTAAAAAGTAATCCTGTAAAAAGAAAAGAAAGACCACAGTTTTTAAATAGCTGTATCAATAGGGGTGCCTGGGTGGCTCAGTCGTTAAGCGTCTGCCTTTGGCTCAGGGCGTGGTCCCGGAGTTAAAGGATCGAGCCCCGCATCAAGCTCCTCCCCTGGGAGCCTGCTTCTTCCTCTCCCACTCCCCCTGCCTGTGTTCCCTCTCGCTGTCTCTCTCTCTCTGTCAAATAAATAAATAAAATCTTAAAAAAAAAAAAAACAGATAGCTGTATCATAAAAGGCTATCAGATTAGTTAAAAAGATTTGAGATTGGTACAAGACCAAAAAGGTCTCTGGGCTCCCAACCAAATAAATGGTTATTGGTTTAAGTCACTAAATTTTGAAGTGATTTCCTATGTGGTAATAGATAACTTATGCTTATCTTGAAGTCTGCCTTGTCTGATATTAATCTAAACAAGTTTTTTAGAATTTTGTTCTTATAATATATTTTTAGTCTTTTACTTTCATTATGTACCATGTTTTAGATATGTCAGTTTTAGGCAGAACGTGTGCATTAATGTGTCTTGCATGATAATCTTTGTCTTTGCTTTCAATTAATTTTTATCTTTGGTTTTTAATTACAGTACTTAGTCCCTCTACACCTAATACAATTACTTGTATATTTGAGTTGAAGTTTATCTTAACCTTAGCTTTTAAATTTGTCCCACATTTATGAAACAAATGCTTACTGTATAATGTTTTCCTTTCCCTTTATTGACTTCTTTTTTGTTGATTATGCTTAAAATTCTGCTCTCCTACTTCTAATTGCTTTGTAGTTTTACAGGAACGTGATTTTTAGAATATGTGTTGGGATTGTACCGAGTCAGCTTAGCTATGCTAAAAAAAAACAAAAATAAAAACAAAAACCCCTCCCACTCTTTAGTGAGCCAATGCACTTTAATTTTTGTAACCTCTGCCAATATTTAGCTCAGCTTTGCTGTCTCATACCCACTTCTTCTGGAATCAACAGACTCCCTATGGAAAGAAATATTTTTATAACATATCTTAAAATTTTAATATCTGAAGGTTTTCTGTATCTAAATCTATTATCTTTTTTTTTTTTTGCTAACCCTTGTTTATGGTAGCTAATTTTCTTATGAATTTTGAGCTCGTATATGGCTGATAATAATCTGTGGGAATCCTGCTTGAAGTTGCATTCCTACGGAGAGAAATGTTCTTTGCCTCCAACAGGTGCCTTGGATCTTACCGACCAGGAATAAATATAGCCTCATAGTCCAGAATCTCCTAACTACCTATGTTGTACAAATTAAAACCTAAACCCATAAAGATCAGAAGTAGAATCACGAATCCTCAATACGAAAATTTTGTTCATTTGTTTTTCTGTCATTTCATTTACCTAGAACTGAGAATGAACAGATAACTTGTTTTCTCCCTTCACTTAGAAAAAGTAGCATATTTGTTTCATAAACTATTCTTTAAATGAGGCTGAAGCAGTTAAATATTATTGTATGTGGGGGCTGAGGGTTTCACTGAGGTTGTAGTTCTTTTGAAAAAAAACAGACTGACAAGCTTTAAAAAAAAATGAAAAATGCTTTACTTTACAAAAGCATTTAGAAAACCTCATCTACAAATGAATTAACAAACACTTGGCTTATACACAATTTTTAAGAAGTTATTAATTGAAAAGCAAAATATACATTTATCAAAAATGGTTTTAAAATTTTTATTGCATCATTGAAATCATGTTAAATACAAAGGTTAAATCATTTTAAAACAACAATACATAAAAAAAGACCTACCAGATTTTTATCCACAACAATATATATTTCAAGATATTGAGGGTGTAACTTGAAAAATTCAGTTCTCTGAAAAACACACAACATGAGTCCTGAGGAATTTGCAAAAATTTACCTTCTATTAAATTATGTTCTGAAACTGAGAGACATGGTGTTACTGATTACATAACAAAGCTTCTTCCAAATACAAAATTTAGGTACTATTCAGAAAATTCCAGTCCAAAAAGTGCCTGTGGTTAATAAGAATGGTCAATGACATCCCAAGCTATACAAGAACTCAGGTATCTGTTGATTTTAGCAACAGCTGCAATTGGAAATACTGAGTTTACAACATAAATCTTTTCTTTCTTGCCTTGTGATAATTTTCATAGTAATCTTCCATGTGGGCAGATTTTCTGCTACCAATTATTAGAAAACTACTTCTGGCAAACAATAAAGTTCAGAAAAATATTACAGAAGTTTACAATCAATGGCAGTTCACTAGAGCCAAGAATGATATTTATGATGTTCTAGCAGTTTACAGGCCTTTGTGGAAGAATTCATCACTTTGCTTTACATGTACCTTACATGAATACTAATAGTATTCACTTCTAAACTCTCCTGAAACAATGACTTAACTTAGAAATCCAGATCACGTGACATTTTCAGCTAATTTTTCAGCCTAATTGAGGAAAAGGAATAATTTACATTAACTACACAAACGTACATATGTGAAAATTAATTTTTTGGTTTCTTGAATCCTATATTCACATTTGTGTCCAAGATTAATTACCTAAGTCTTTACTAAACTTTAATCTAATAACAAGCTTAGTGAAGAACTTAACTTCATTCTTTATCCGTTTTAAAAGTCATGCAAGGCCTTCCCGAAAAGTAAAATAATCTCAAGATCTGCAAGTCATCAAATTTTGCTCTGAAAGTAGTTTTCATTTCACAAAATTATAAGGAATAAGTTAAAATTAAAAAGTCAACACTTACTTCTGAACTTTTTCTGATATGATAATATATATTATTATAGCTGTAAGTCTTAGTTTCTCCTAAGAGAGGTACACTAATGTTATCATATTTTTCTTCGTAAATCATGTGCACAAATCCCGATACGGCCTCCATTGGTTCAATTCCATATGAGATGTTTTTGAGCTGTAGTGTTCCCCTGAGTATTAAAATAATCAAAACAAGTCTGAAATTATTCTACCAAAATTATAATATTCTTTTTTTTTTAAAGATTTTATTTATTTATTCAACAGAGATAGAGACAGCCAGCGAGAGAGGGAACACAAGCAGGGGGAGTGGGAGAGGGAGAAGCAGGCTCATAGCCGAGGAGCCTGATGTGGGGCTCGATCCCAGAACGCTGGGATCACGCCCTGAGCCGAAGGCAGACGCTTAATGCCTGCGCCACGCAGGTGCCCCCCAAATTATAATATTCTAATGAGAAATTTTGGCAAAAAAAAAATTTATGTTAAAGTCACCTTGGTTTCTCTACTTTATTCATTGAGGTGTTAAACTCAAAACTGGACCAGTAATACCACAGGATGCATACTACCTTATATTACAAATATCCTAAGAGAAATATTTTTATTATCTTAAAGAAAGTATATAAGTGTCATGGATCCATGTGATTAAATAGGTTAGGACCCCTTCCTAGGGTATAGATTTTCTAAGCCAGCCTGTCAGATCTTTAGGCACTCTCTTCCTTAGTCTTAGGTCCTTTCTTCTTTTTGAGATACCTACTCCTCCCTGACACTTAATGTCATATGTCGTTTTTTGTGTGGACTTACCGGAAGGTATTACCTGATTAAAAATGACCAGAACCAGAGCCAAAATATCTATCAGATCTAGGCATTCTACAATTTTTGACCATGCTAGGAAATTAAGTCATCAATAAAAACATTAAAAATCTGGAAAAACTAAAGAAGTATGGGAGAGACCAACCAACACCCCCTACACTCAAGACCACTCAAAGCCTCAAGCAGCAGAGCCTGTTAGAATCAACAAGTAGCCTTCCATCAGGCACAAATGCTGCCAAAGTGACCAATTCTATTTTACCAGTAATTCTGCCTCACTTTTCAGGGAACTGAGATAACAGAGGTGAATATAGAACTAGAAAAGATAAACGGAGGATCAACCCAGTTTAGCAGGATGTAATACTGGCAAATGGGATATCTTTAAATAGGCTTCAACCTGAGTCCTGAACAAGTGTGGAGTGACACAAGAGAATCTGGAAAACCTGCAACATATCCATGATAACTGCAATCCATCTGAAAAAAAAAATACACAAGAACAAACGGATAACTTATTTTTAAAATGGACATCCCAGATGTGTCATTTGCATTTATTACTTTATCTACTTTAGTACTTTAACATGCATGGGCAATTATCCAATGAACTTTAGCCAGGTAGAAATAAGAACTAGTCCAAATTATTCAATTTCAGTGAATGTATAAAATAATATTATAGAAATTTCAGAATATTTACATTTTTAAAGATAACCCAGAGTAAGAAATCTGTAAAAAAGCTAAGTCTTACCTGCGCTAACAAAGGCTGAGAATGTTGGGTGCCATCTTTGTCATAAGAGTAAACAACAGAAACTGAAGATAAAAATGATCTAGACAAAAATCACAAAACATGCTCAAGTTGTGAAACAGAAAACATAGAAATAATTATTCTTCATAACACAAATTGTCCTTTTACTGAGGAACTGTAGTGCTAATTACCTTTGCATAGTCAATTGTCCAATTACTTTTCTGTCATTTACAATAAACCAGGTACTGCAGAATGCGTTTTAACTATAGTAACATACAATAAAATGCATGTTAATGAACAACCCAAATAGCTAGAAATAGCAAATAGTAAAATAACATAGGTCCCAATTTCCAGCATAGAACTTTAAAATCTTTGCCTTTATTGCTCACTGATTCCAGATTTAAAACTGAATCTTAAAAACTAGGGTTAGAACAAAATTTTTAAAAAAATTTCCTTGGCATTACTACAAATTCATATTCATTAAGTTTAGCTAAGTACCGAATTCTCAATAACCTTTGTCAGAATTTTTCTTCATTTTCCTCAGTAACAATTCAGAAACTTGACACCTCTCCTGCCAATCATCCCATGTAACTTCCACATCACTCCGGTTTCAGATCACCTGTACCCATCCTCATTCCTTACCTTTATTTCCAGAAGATGTCTACTTCTATTGTTAAAAGCACACCCTTACACTTGTGCTACCAATCCCATCTGTGCCGTACATTGAAGAGACACACTTATTCAATCCTATAATTTCAACTATTCCTCTCGAATGTTTTTTACCTTAATGCTATTAAAAAGTTTATTATGAAATCATTACCTTCATAAATAATTCTCCCTTGACCTTGTGTCCTACTCTAGCTATTCTTTATATATTTTCAATTCTCAAAAGATTCTATCAAAAGAGTAGTCTACACACAGTTTCTCCACTTTATCAATTCTTATTCACCCTGAAACTGCTCTAGAAAAGATTCATAACTGGCAGAATGTCAGATCCAAAAGGCAATTTTAAAATCATTGCCTTGGACTTCTGCCATCATTGTAAAAACTCGGACCACTCAGTCTAATCACTTAATTTACATCACACATCACTCTCTGCTTCTCTTCCCACCTCCCTAACCCTTCCAGCTTGATCTTCCATGTAGGCCACTCTTTTTTTATTATACTTCTCAGAAATACTGAGCTTTCCTAGGATTCAGTCTTTAGTCACCAATCTATTCATAAGCACTCTATAAGCTCTTTTTTTATACTACAGCCAAACTATTGATTACTACTAAATCTATATCCTTATTGTCATTCTCTCCTCAGAGATTCAAATCCCTGTATTCATATACTTAATGGAGAAAACCCACTTGAATATCTTAGAAGGCACTGCATACCAAACTCACCCCTTCCTCACACATATATTTCACTTGTTTCTCATTTAATTAATTATAACCTACCCATTTTTTTAAGCAACAACTAAATTATCCAAGAAACCCCATTTTTTTTCTCAATCACTCTAACAAATCCACCTTCGAGGTCTACTGAATTTTTCTTTCCTGTGCTATGACCAATGCCATTGTCCAAGACGCCACCATCACTCACCTAAACTCTTATACAACCAAGTAATTAGACACCTTACCTCAACTTCTGCTTCCTTAAAAACAGCTTAAACTTTCAATGGGACTGTAAAGTACATGTTTAAAAACATTTTTACACTCTTTTGTGGAACATAAGGAATAGCAATGGATGACATTAGGAAAAGGAAGAGAAAAATGAAGGGGGGGAAATCAGAGGGGGAGATGAACCATGAAAGACTATGAGGGTTTTGTTGGGGGGGGGGGGCTAGCCCGGTGAAGGGTATTAAGGATGACACATATTACATGGAACACTGGGTGTTATAGGCAAACAATGAATCATGAAACACTACATCAAAAACTAGTGATGTACTGTATGGTCACTAACATATCATAATAAATTTAAAAAAAAAAACTAATGATGTACTGTATGGTGACTAACATAAAAAACAAACAAACAAACAGTTTTGGTTTCCAGTACCCTTATTGTGGCATTATAGATCTTCTACAACCTGGCTCCTGCCTACTTTCCAAAATCTTTTCTTTCTATCCTCCAGAAATACACCCTTTAGTAATTCACATGGACTTTTTGCACACCACAGAATCCACTCTGTCTTGTACCTCCATGTTTTGCGCACAATTTCCTCTAAACAGAATGTCCCCCTACGCTACCTCATTTCTTTATGGAGCTCACAAGGTATCTTCTCTCAAGATACAAATTATCTTTTACCTCTCTCCAAAAAATATTCCTTCATTTCCAAAGAATACTATTTATACATTTATTATAATACCACATTATAATAAAATTCTCCCTTCCTCTATTAATTTGTCTGAATATATAAATTCTTTTACTGTGGACCATGTTTTACCTTTGTATGCCTATGATTTTACCCAATAATCAATATACAATAATTATCACATGTATATAGGTATCAATACACATTTGAATTGAAATGGTTCCATTCATACCTATTTTTAAAAATCAAGAAACCAAAGAATTAAAAATTTAAAGGATAAAATAGTTACTTACTGTTTTGTGAGATGGACAAAATATGGCTTTCCTTTTATTGTAATGATATAAGCAATCTGTAACATGAGTATCCAAAAAAATCAGTAATAATACTTGCAAATAATATATGCTAAATAATGTCTTTTCTGTGTTATCCTTTAAAAATATTGACAAAATTAGTAATTATGTATAACCATTATATATGCTTCCCTCCTGATATTCAAAGCCTCAGAATTCTAAATTGAGAACTATGTACTAGTCCCCACAGGCCTATTATTCACCCTAACTAACATTTCTGAGGGAGAAGTTTGCCTGATGATTGTTTCTTTTGGCTTAGATATGTATCACCCTTCAATACCAAAGATTCTCACCTCACTTGAAAGAACCTATTATTTGTTTACTCCCAGACCTCCCAAAAAGCAAATTGAAGGAGATACTGCTCCATGGAAGAGATACTCCTAAAAGATAACACTACAAGAAATGCACTACACCTCTAGCAATAAAACATAATAAATACCATTGCACTTTGCTTATCCACCTAAGCAATGAAATGCCTCTGGAATAGAATGTGGGAGAGGGTAGAGGATAGAGGGGGAGCAGAGACATGTCTAGAGAACCCACTAGAAGATAACAGGAAATATAAGAGTCACTAAATTATTTATTTGGCTAATTTTTAAAAATTATTTTAACAAGAGAAATAGTCATTTAAAAGTTTTCAGTTCCTCAACTTTGTATTATAGCAGAACAAGATTCTTTGAACAGATAAATGTTCTGAGAAGAGTCATTTGAATGACAATCTGGAAATGAGTATATAAGTGGAATCTGGTGAGGATCCTGAGAATTGTGCCCTCTAAAAATACCCTGTTATTCAACAAATATAATGAAAAATAAAGAGGAATATGATAGCATCAATAAAATTTTAAATCCACATAGCTTACAAAACAAAAAACTAGAATGTAAATAATAAGAAATGTACAAAACTGACAGGAAGAGAAAAAAAAAACTTCAAAAATACATCATCTAGAGTTCCACAACTTTTCATACAGAGCACCCAAAAGTTTGGGTTGAACTGTCTCCCTTCTTCCAAATTTATATGAGAATCCCTAAACCCGGGACCTTGGAACATGATTTTATTCAGATAGGATCCTTACAGAAGTAGTAAAGTTAGGATACTAGGGTGGGTTTTAATCCAATATGACTGGTATCCTTATAAAAACGGGAAATTTGAACACAGACATACACAAAGAGGCATGCCATGTGAAGATTCACAAGGGGAAGACTCCATCTATAAGCCAAGAAGTGAGAACTGAGGCCGATTCTCCCTCACAGTCTTCAGAAAGAACCAACCCTGCCAACACTCTGATCTTGGACTTCTAGCTTCCTTCGTTGAACTGTGGGACAATACATTTCTGTTGTTAAGCCGCATGGCTTGTGTTACTTTGTTATGCAATCCCTTGAAAACTAATACACCAATTTTCAATAAAAAATTATAAGAAATGCAAAAGAACAGGATCAAATTACCAAAAACCAAATAAAAAATAGGGAAATTATTATGTCAAAGCTACAGGTAATATGTATATTAACCATGACTCAAGTGAGAAAAATATGGAGAATTTCAGAAGGGTAGGTAGAATATCTAATACACAGATTGAAATTCTAGAGCAGAAAAAAATCCAATACCAGCTATTAAAAATTCAATAGAAAGGGTTTGAGAGAAGATCAGATGGAGTAGAAGACAGAATTGGTAAACAGGAATACAGATCAATAGAAAATATTCAGATTGAAGCACAGAGAAAAAAATATGAAGAAGAAAATAAAAGAAGTGTGACCCATTAAAAATGTCTGACATTCATGTAATTTTAGTCCAAGAAAAACAGGAGAAAGAAAGAAAGAGGCCAGGAAATAAACAGATTTGAGAAATTAATCCCTGAGATTTTCTAAAACTTATGAAAGATGTCAACCCCCACTCTCAAATACTCTATTAATCCAAAACAGAATGAATACAAAGAAAACAAACTTAGGCATATCATACTCAAACTACTAAAACAAAAAGACAAAAAGCACATATTTAAACAGCAACGAGAGAGAAAGGGCACATTACTTTCAAAAGACTTTTATATAAAGTATGCATAAGTCTCCCACAGAAATAATGAACACCAGCAAGCAATGGAATGGCATCTTTAAAGTGCTGAAAGAACATGATATCCAACCAAGAGTTTATATCCAGCAAAAATATCCAGCAGTTATGCAAGCAAAATAAACATATTTTTTCACAAAAGAGAATTCATTGCCAGCAAACCTGCACTGAAAGAAACACTAAAAATACTGTATTATTTTTAATAAAAAGGAAATTGTTATAAGATAGAATCATAAAAAGGTAAGACAATGGAAACCACAGGAGAAAATAAGTTGTTGGTAAATTTAAGTGAATATCATTTGTTTTAATCAGTGATAGTGCTCTTGGCATTAAAAAAAATACGTAGTTGTAAAATATGTAACAATGGCATAAATGACAATAAGAACACAAATGGAGTAAAGTTTCAAGGTCCATGAGTTATTCAGGGAGTGGTAAAAATATAAATTCAGTAATAAAAAGGGTAATCATTAAAAGAATAATAAACAATGCATCACTAATAACCTAAAAAGATAAATTAGAATAATATTCACATCATGGATTATAAAGAACAGAGGAAGGAAAAATTAAGAAAAACCAAACGGATTTAAAAAATAATAATTATATGGGGCGCTTGTGTGGCTCAGTAGGTTAAGCGGGAGATTCTTGATTTCAGCTCAGGTCATGATCTCAGGGTCATGGGATCCAGCCCTGCACTGGGCTCCACACTCAGCAGAGTCTGCATGAGATCCCTCTCCTCACTTGCTCTCTCTCTCTCTTTCTCTTTCTCAAATAAATAAAGTAAAGCTTTAAAAAATAATTGTTATTATTATACCCTTTATAAAAGAGAAGCATTTTAAAACATAAAACACTGAAAATAAAAGGATTAAAAATTAAACTATGTAAACAATACCCAAAAGAAAGATAGTGTAGCTATATTAATAGCAAGCAATATATGATTCAAAATGACTTATAAGAAATAAAGGGGGACATTTTATAATGATAAAAGCATCAATTAAAAGTTAAAATGCTACAATCTTAAATATTTTAAACACTTAATATTATATCTCCAAAATATATAAAACAAAAATTGATGAAACTAAAAAAAGTTATATATAATTCAAAAGTATATGTGGAGATTTTATAATTATAAGAAGTTACATTAAGGACCCAAGAGAAATATCAGTAGGGCTACAAAGATTTGGACAGCATTATCAACTAAACTTATCTGACATATATGCAACACTACACGTAATCACTGAAAAAGAAATATTCAAGTGCACATATAACATTTATCAAAATGAAACCATTTTACTATCACATGAAGGATAATAAAACAAGTCTCATCAACTTTTGATAATCCAACTTCTATTCACAGTTATGTATGACATAAAGAAACAACACCATTTAATCACAGCATTAAAATATGTTCAAAAAAACTGAGAATAAGTTTAACAAAAATGTTTTCAAGACATCTACACTAAAAACTACTAAGACTTATTGAAAGAAAACCTAAAATATATGGAAAGATATATCATGTACATGAATTGGAAGACCCAATATTGTTCAATTTCCCCTAAATTTATCTATAGATTCAATGCAAACTCAGTAAAATCATAGCAGGTCATTCGTGGATATGAACAAGTTGATTGAGTTTAGAATAGTCAAGACAAGAATATGGAAAAAAAGAGGTAGGAGTGCCTACACTAACCTGTATTGACTTATAAAGCTACAGTAATTAGGGCAGTGAAATATGGGCCAAAGTTTTGAAGAACAGTCTGATGGCACAGAATAAGGAATCCTGAAAGAGCCACAAATATATATTTATCTGATTTTCAGTAAAGTCACCTTTGTAATCTGAGGAGGATAAATGCCTTTCCATACATGCTGCTCAGTATTCACATAGAAAAAACAGTGAAGTTTGACTTCTCTATCTCATGATAGAAAAAAAAATCCAGATATATCACAGTTAAAAGGAATATAAAGCTCCTACATAAAACCACTGGGATATATTTTATAACCCTGCAGTAGGGAAAAATGTCTTAAATGAAATGCAAATAGCAATTAGCAAAAAATAAAAGATTAATAAATTGAAATTAATTGATTAGATTCTGAGACAATGAGAAGACAAGCCACAGACTGGGAGGGATATTTGCAAAAGACACATTTGATAAGGGACCATTATCCAAAATATAGAAAGAACTCTTATAATTCAACAAAAAGAAAATGAACAATCCCATTAAAAATGGGCAAAAGAACTAAAGAGAAACCTCACCAAAGAAGATATACAAATGGCAGATAAGCGTATGAAAAGATATTCCACATCATAAGTTATTAGTGAATTGCAAATTAAAACAATGAGATACCATTACATGCCTATTAAAATGGCCAAAATCCAGAACCCTGAAAACACCAAATTCTAGCAAGGATGTGGAGCAAAAAGATCTCTCTTTCACTACTGGCAGGAATGCAAAATAGTATAGCCATTTTAGAAGCAGTTTGGCAGTTTCCTACAAAATTAAATATACTCTTACCATATGATCCAGCAATCACAATCCTTGGTGTTTACCCAAAGGAGATGAAAATAAAAAAACACACAAAAACCTGCACATAGATGTTAATTGCAGCTTTATTCATAATTGCCAAAATTTTCAAGCAAACAAGATGTTAACAGTAATTGGGGGCGCCTGGGTGGCACAGCAGTTAAGCGTCTGCCTTCAGCTCAGGGCGTGATCCCGGCGTTATGGGATCGAGCCCCACATCAGGCTCCTCCGCTATGAGCCTGCTTCTTCCTCTCCCACTCTCCATGCTTGTGTTCCCTCTCTCACTGGCTGTCTCTATCTCTGTTGAATAAATAAATAAAATCTTTAAAAAAAAAAAAAGATGTTAACAGTAATTGAATGGATCAATTGTGGTACACCCCCACAATGGACTATTATTCAGCATTAAGGAGAAATGAGCTATCAAGCCATGAGAAGACATGGAGGAAATTTAAGTGAATATTACTAAGTGGAAGAAGCCAATCTTAAAAGGCTATTTATTGTATGATTCCAACTATATGACGTTCTGGAAAAGGCAAAACTATGGAGACATTGAAAAGATCAATGACTATCGGGGTTAAAGGGAAGGATGCCAAGGTTGCTTTCAGCTCAAAGTTGCTTCCAATGGTTCCTTCGCCACAAGGTCCCCAGAGGCAGCTCACAACATGGCAGTTTGTGTTTTCTTTGAGGTCAGGTGGAGAAACACTCCAGAAAGCTGTGATGGAGTCTCAAAAACATAAATTAATCAATGCAGTGGCCACCCTATCATATTTACAGGTCTCATCGATCCTCAAGAGGAGAGAATTACACAGGGTGCACATCAAGGAGTAGGACCCATGAGGGACACCTCAGAATTCTGTCTACTGAAATATAATACAAATGGAATTACAGATATAAAGACAAATATCAAGTACATAGGTATGGTTATCATTGGATGGAAGGGGGAAATGGGAATGGGGACTTGGAAAAAGGGAAAAAGTATAATAATCAGGGGCTTGATGGGACCATTAATCATAGTGTGCTATGAAATTGGAGGATCACAGTATACATCTGTGCCTGAGGGCCAAAAAATCCTCCACGAAATATTTCAAAAACACTAATTTGAATCAAATTAATCACAGAAACTGACTTAAAAATCCCTGTTAAGAACATATTACATCACTGCTGGAATGAATTGGAGGACATTCTGCAGCACACTGATAATTCTTCCTAACTAAGCAGAAATTAATGAATTTCCTACCTTCACTGTTTTATATGGGGGCAGGGTGGTTGGGGGAATGTGAGGATCTCAAAGATATTCTGAGTCATATTTTATATGTGGACATGTCTTCTTTGGTTTGCTTTATTAGCAAAACTTGTAGTTGCAGGAGTGATGAAAAAGATTTTTCACATTGTTCATTTTGGTTGTTCTTGTGGAAGGAATTATGTATACCACCATCATTCACAAAATTCATCTAAAATAGAACTAGGAGCCTGGTGGTTGTGGTGGGAAAAGTATGCAAACATTATTATGTAAATAAAACCAAGCAACATGAAAACACTACACCAACCCTATAAGATACTAGGATGTGAACACCAAAGAATATTAATAAAAATCAAGTTCCAAGGGGTTGTAAAGAGCGGCTTCAGTTGGCATACATTTGTTATGTTGGAGAATACCCTGAGACTCTGCCTTAGTGCTCCAATTTTCCCTTAAATAGCCTTGGCTCAGGCAATTCAGGCTTTAAGAGGAATCATCATTTTACCAAGATTTGTTATTAATATCAGTTTCTAGGGCAAAATGTTTGTACCATGATACTTTTCAGCCCAGAAACCAAGGAAGAGAGAAGAAAAGGAAAAACAATTATTATTACTTCTTTCTTTGCCCGCTAAACTAAATGGGTCTCTTTTTTTGTGTAACAGATGGTAATGAGTGTTCTATTTGATCAAACCACATGAGGATTTGGAACAGGCCTCAGCTGCCTTTAATCCCTTTATCTAACTCAAAGAAGTCATTTAGGACACTCAGAAATGTGCAAGTAAATTATTTCTTTTTCATTCCTAAATAGATCTTGGTGTGTGTTTAAAGTTGCCAGGCATCCTGTACATATGGACATGTCCTTAATTTAATGATTTTTATCCTAGGCCCTGTACCGACCTTGTCAGAACACCCGAAATATTCCGTATTCAGCTTTTTTCAATAAATTACGGAACTTTCATAGTCAGCTCTTTTCCACCACAATAGCTGGTGTTTAAATCATTTAAATGGCAACACAAGGCAAATATCATACCTTCAGAAATAAAGACCTATATGATCTCTCAACTCTCCATGTAGGTTTGTCTGAGGGAAATCCAAAAGGAGAGACTGAGAATTAAAAACACTTATTTTTCATATTCAAGAAAGGGAAAGGCTTTCTTTGGCCAGAGTCCCAAGTCGTGAACAAGTAACTACTGTTATGTGGAACTTGTCAGAACGCACAATCAGAAAATCAGACAATCACCAAGAGGCACCCTCAAATAACTAGCTTCTGGAAGTCAGCAAATCAGTGACAGCCCTAGTCCCTAGGGAAGCATCAGTAAACGTCTCACTCCACTGAGATGATCGACAAGAGCCTTACTGCACCACGTTAACACAGCCGAGAGCGTGTCTATACCTAAACACTCTCCCTTCCGAAAGCCCACTAATCCCTGAGCATGAACCTTCCCAAAACCTTATGTGAGATTAGCTCTGGGTTTGTTCAGGAAGACGGTGTTTACAACTAGCCCCTACATGCAAACTGTAATTATTATTATTTTTTTTGAATCACGTATCAAGTTCAATGTATTGTTTATTTTACAAGTTTGCAACCCTTTCAATGGTTCAACTCATTTATGATTAATTGTGAGTTTGGACTTGCGACAGAGTCACCAACACAGCTGTGAGATTATCAAATTCAGTATTTTTAATTCTTTTTGAAATATTTTGGACTATTATCTATTTTTTGTGTATATTTAAACCCCAAATGCCAAAATTTTAAACAGTTTTACCAAATGAAGAAAAAGTCCTTTTGAAGCTCTTTGTAAAGTATGCAATTGTTCATTTAACATCAAAAATAGTGGAAAGTCAAATATAAACCCACATACACTAAGAGCTAAGCAAAATGGATAAATGATTTCCTCATATAGTACCAAAGAAGATGATACAACAAATTTTTTGGACAGAGAAAAATTCGAAAAATATAAGAATTGCAACAGACACTGTATTGGTTTTGCACAGAGTGTATCACCCGTTTTCTACTTAGATGACTATTTGAATGTACAATTACCAGAAGTATTTTCTGATTCCAAAATTGCAAGCAAAATTTCAGGTGACAAGTTGAAATCCATTGTGATAATTCAAGAATGTAATGGTTTTTCATGCAATTACATAAATCACCAGAGATCTACACATGTCAATTGTTAGGGCACAGCCCCAGGTGCAAGTAATCACAATGCAGAAAACATGTTTCCTTTGCTTGTATAGCATTTTTCTAATGAGAACAGAGCCTGCTTATAAGGCTATTCGAAAGTAAAATCCCTTCCAAATAAGACTTCAGAGACAACAGCAAACTTGTATAGAGACTCCCTTATTGAGTTAATGAAAAAAATCACACTACTTTTGTGGAGGTAACATAAGTACAAATTTTTGTAGGTGTTTGTATAAATATGCAGAAAATGTTTATTTGAAACTGAAGCAGGGCGCCTGGGTGGCTCAGTTGATTAAGCATCTGCCTTCAGCTCAGGTCATGATCCCAGGGTCCTGGGATAGAGTCCCTCATTGGGCTCCCTACTCAGCGGGGAGCCTGCTTCTCCCTCTGCCCCTCCCCCCAACTCGTGCACTCTCCCATACCCGTTCTCTCTCTCTCTCTCACAAAAATCAATCAATAAATTTTGTTTAAAAAAGAAACTGAAGCAAAGCATGAATGATTCTAAGAAGGTGTTGGCTGTCCTTGCCATATCAAAGAGCACCTGATGTCCTTTCTCTTGACAGTGAGGTTATTGTCAAGATATTGCTCTCTTGCTTCACCATCTATACTGTTTTAAGTGAGTGATTAAAAGATTTTCATGATTTTGCTGATGTTCAGTATTCTTCAAATCTCTTGCACCCACCAAATCTGTTGGCTCTCTTGAACAAGTACAGTTGGGAGAACCTCAGTTTATGTGAAGCACTGAAATCATGCTTTAATTCTAAAACAAGGCCCAAAATATTCTTGTTGACTTTTTAAATAATCTCTCATTGAGTGAGGCCTACATATTTCTTTTTCAGAGTTATCTCTTTAGCAATAGGATTTTGCAAACTGAAAGGTGAGCAGTGTGACTTTAGTATTCCATTGAATAAAACTGAACGTGTTGAAGAAAGAATTGAGCCCTATCCTCCAAATGTATTCCTCTGGTGTCAAGTCTGTTCTCAAAAGGGAAAACATTCCTTATGAACAGGAAAAGAAATTCCAACTTGAAGTGGATAGTTAGTATGGCACTTGCTCTATCTTTTGAAATGTTTTAATACCTTGAAGAATTCAGTTCTTTTATCTGGATGTTGCTAAATGGTTTTCCAGCATGGAAGAAGTAGAACTCATCCTGTGTGGTGTTGAAGAAGAAGACAAGAAAATTTGATGACAATATTCTGGTTTTGTCAATGGACAACGTTTTAAAACATTGTCAATTAAGAGATACAACAGAATGGTGAAGAATGCAAAAACAAGCTAAGAAGAACAATGATAAGAGTTGTTAACTTCACAATGCTAATGTCCAGTGTTGTTGTTGTTGTTTCTTTAACCACTAAATGTTCATTGGGAAAAAGAAGGAATAAATTATATATGACCACTGTAGAAACTATGTTACATTATAAATGGAACAACTGCAAGGAGTTTTATAAACAAATTCTGTAAAACAAGGAACTGTTAAGGCAAGTCAGATCATCAGGGAAATACAATTCAAGAAAGACGTACATAATTTAGACACTGTGAAAGGTGAAATGAAATGGAGTCACTCATATCAAGGGGTTTTAAAATAGATCCAGGAGGCCATTAGGAAAAATGGGATTTATGCATGTCTTCACAGGGTAGAACCATGAACTTTTGAACTAGGCCAAAGCTGTGAACTGGGCCAAACTGCAGATATTCCAACAACTCAGACCAAGCACTTGCTATAGGAAGAGGCTTTCCCTAGTGATCACCTTAGCAATCAATTATATTCAGCCAAGATTAGTTTTCTGCCACGAACACTAATCAAAATTCTTTGTCGACAACATACAGGAAAATCCCCTTTTGTCTTAAAAACCTTTTTTTTTTGTTCCCTGGGGGGCACAATTTGGGTTGCTCCTAAATCTGTGCTTCTTGAAATGCAATTCTGTGACCCCAAATAAATGCTTTTCTTATATTCAGTTCCACCTCTTTTCTTAGTCAACAATACTTACAATTTGTTTCAGATGACCAACAAATTATGTTTAGTATTTAACGTTATTTAGTATGTACCATGCAATACTTCTTTCTTATCTTTAGTACATACGCATAGGCAATTAGAAGTAATTCAAAATTAACTGGGTTAATATTAACATTAATTAATGTTCTTATTTCTTAAATCTGGGAGGTCTCTAGGTGCCTCCTAGGCATTCTTACTTTTGCAGGTCTTCCCTCATATTATATTGAATATATTAAAATACAATCACATCCCACATTAAGAATAATTTTGTTGCAAAAATAGTAAAAGGAAGCTTTTAAAATTGTTATAGTTAAAAGAAACACACTGAACTTTCATATTATTAAATGACTTTTTAAAAATGCTAGAGATTGGACACGAGGTGAACTCAAAGATCATCTGCTCAGTGATAAATAATAGAGAGAAAGTGTTGGTATTATTCATTTTAGAAAGAAGGAAACTAAACAAATCCAGCGGAGCCCCTTCTTTCCAATCAGAAGAAAACAAAAAACAAAAACTGGAGTAACACTCATATACTTTGCATGACTAAGAATTCACTTGGTGGGTGGTGGGTGGTGTGGGGGTTGGAGGGTGGGTGGTAAAGAAAACCCAGCTACTACAGGAAGAAAATGTAAAGAAATAGAATATGGGGAGGAGAAGTCACCTTCAGAAAACAAAGAGTAATGGGGGAGGGAGAAACCTGATACAGTGTATCCTTATGTAAAACACAGAAGGAAGGTTTTTAAACACCACGAAAAAGAAAAAAATTAATTTGGAAACCCACAGTTACGACTAGCATTAGATTATCCTATAGTAGAAGAAACCATGTGAGAAGTAGATTTTCCTGGGGAATTACAGAAGGAATATGTACTAATATCCAGGCTTCTCTACAAGCTAATTAACAGATCATCTTTCAGCTTCTCACGGACTCTGAAAGATGAGGCAAGTAGCTGGAGGAAATCACCAGGGCTAGGAGTGAGGAAAAGAAAACTCAATAATCAGACAAAAAAATACTATTTCAATACAATATTTTAGACAATCAAAATTAGTGCAAAAAAAAAAAAAAACATCCATGATGAACAAGTTATCAAAGTTTTAAAGAAAGACGGTATCTGACCCTGACTCACCCCACCAGGCCATACCTTAATCCTGGTCCTGGGGGAATTCTTTTTCCATTCCCTTAAATTTTCCGCCTGAATCAAGCACTTTGTCTGCTTCTCCCTCATCCTGGCCCTGGTGGATCCTATCCCTAAAATCCTTCACCTCAACAGAAACACACACATACAGAGTCATACATATTCATACACTTGGAATGGCTCCTTGTTGTGAACCCAGTTCCAGCTGTCAGCTCTGCCTCCAAGAATTCTGTTCCTGCCTCCATTCAGCAACTTTAGTCTTGATAGTAAAGGCAACTTAACACAATTTAAGATTTAAAAATATTTCCCAATTACATTATTTTCTGGATTTCCTTTTGCATCAGATGATGCAATCTTCTCAGGAACCGTGGTCTGCAGAAATGTTTTATGAGGACCTAAAATAAAAATAAGCAAAGTTATTTTGATACCTACAATTCTACATTATCCATTTCTAAATCTAATCCCTCATTTGTTTCTCTATATTACCAAATATTTTTCAGTATTATCTATGTATCTACCCTTCCTTTCCATTGTGTTTCTGGTTCTTACCTACAAAGTTCTTGGCCCTTGTCAAGATGTCAAGTTTTTATTTTCTCTCTCTCACTCTCTACACACAGACAGACAGACAGACAGACACACACACACACACACACATAAAGAGATCCCCAGATAGGCAGTTTGGCAGTTTGGCTAGGTAACGCTGAATAACAAACTATGGTATCATAAAAGAAGTGTGGAAAAGAGAAACACAGGTACAGCAAGAAAATGGGATCATTTGCAGGGAAAAGATACAGAATAGTGAATACAAGAGTGATCTGCAATTTCAAGTGGAGCAGGTGGAGGGCAGCAGTGACCAAATCAGGAAATCATTGACAAACAGGTTCTTTACGGCGATGCGATTATTTCTAGAATAGCAGAATTTTTGTGTGTGGAAAAGACCCATTATTTCATTTTTGTCCGTTTTACAGACAAGAATGCCATCCCAGAGACGTGAAAAGATTTTCTGCCTGGAGGCTGCCTCTACTTTTTTGGCCACAGACGCCGAAGCGAGGGGCAAGAAGAAAGTGGGTAGGGAGAGCGCGGGGCTGGGGTAAGGTCTGGGCCTGGGGCCTGGACCAAAGAATACAGCTCCCTAAGCGAACACAGTTCCCCATCCCCATCCCCATCCCCCGCAGGCCTGGATGGCAAGGGGTAACGAGTATCTGGACTTACCGGGATCTGCGTGCAGCTCTCCAAGCCGGGTGAGGAGGACCAGAAGAAGGAACATGGCTCCGCTCTCTTGGAGCCAAGCTGGCGTTGTAACAGCAGTTGAAGCGTTCAGGAAGGTGGAGGCGCAGCTCGCGCAGGACCGCTGAGCTCGGCAGGTGCGCACCCCGAGAGGGAAGCGCCAGCCGCGCAGCGGGAAAGCTCAGGGCTCTACGCTCGCTCTGCTGCCGCTGGAGGTAGCTTAGCCTGGTAACCTGCGTCGGCGGGCCAACCAGGGAGAGTTCAAGGGCCTACTGTCAACACCCACACACACTGGCCTTATTGTTAAGGAAGGAAAGACTGAAATTTTCAATTCTCAGATTAGGGTGGTGCCTGGTTGAGGCTTTCGTTTATATCTTGTACTTAGACCAATGATTTTTGAAGTAATTTCTAGTTTCAGCGAGAAGAAAGAACAAAGATAAAAATGCTCAAGTTACTGATAGCAAACGAGTCTCCTCCAATGGCATTTACATATCTTCCAAACAGGTGAAATGCTTATATGGGGGGGGGGGAGGGG
>NC_048235.1:33081111-33151434 GCF_002007445.2 Ailuropoda melanoleuca
TATGGGGGGGGGGGGAGGGGACTGTTGCAAACACTGTGACTTTTATAAATTTGAATTGGTTCGATAAGTCATTATGAGACAGCTGTTGAATGCAGAAGACTCCAGTACAATCCCTTGTCAAATATAAACTCTTCCAATCATTTTTCATATCCCAAATTATAATTGACACACCAGTTTTTTTGCAGCCCCTAGTTTTTACTACTTTAATTAGACCTTACTGCATTCTGCCTTTGTTAGGAGCAAGAACAGTTTGATTTTTGGAGTCTACAGTCATTCTTTCCTTCACAGATTCTAGCCCACATCATAGTAAAAACATTAAAATACAGCCACACCCCACGTTAACTATAATTTTGCTTTAATATATGTCAAAACCTGTTTATAAATTCACTTTGAAATTGTTTGACTATCCCAAAACCTAAGGGAAGTTATTTGCAGAATATAACAGCAACAAATAATCTTTAAAAATAACTAAGTGAACAAGAAATAAGTCACAATAGATGGGAAAATAGCAGGATGGATATACACTATTTAATGAATTAGCAACTTGTAATATCAGATTCACAAACTCTCCCAGGAAAGAATTAAAAAAAGAAAAAATAATAATAAAATTGAGTTAGGAAAACAGAAGTAGAACTGTCATTACCCAGATAATAGCATTTTCAGAAGGAGAGAAAAATTAAAATAGAAGGAAATATTTAAAGGGATAATAGGAAAGCTTCTCTTGATTTAAAAAAATAAGAAAATGACCTTAGAAAGGACCCATATGTTAAAAATGGGGCATTAAAGGAAAAGCAAATCTGAAATTAAAAATGATGGTGAACAGAAAATTCTGAAATCTACAAGAAGAAAAAAAAAATCACCTATCAAGGAACAAGAGCCCGATTGACAGCAAGAGCCATACTGGATGGATGAAATCACTGGGTCATTAAAGTGTTGACTGAAAATAACTTTAAAATATTATTCAAATGCCAGGACATGATTTAAAATGTTTCCTTTTTTAAAATTTTTTATTTAAATTCAATTTAATTAACATATAGTGTATTATTAATTTCAGAGGTAGAATTTAGTGATTCATCAGTTGCATATAACACCCAGTGCTCATTCCATCAAGTGCCCTACTAAATGTCCATCACCCAGTTACCCCATCCCCTCACCCGCCTCCCCTCCAGCAGCCCTCAGTCTGTTTCCCATACTTAAGAGTCTCTTATGGTTTGTCTCCCTGTTTTTGTCTTATTTTATTTTCCCTTCCCTTCCCCTATGTTCATCTGTTTTGTTTCTTAAATTCCATATCTGAGTGAAATCATATGATATTTGTCTTTCTCTGACTTACTTTTCTTTGCCTAATACCCTCTACCCACACCCTGCAAATGGCAAGATTTCATTCTTTTTGATGGCTAAGTAATATTCCACTATATATGTATTTCACACCTTCTCTATCCATTCATCTGTCAACGGACATCTGGGCTCTTTCCATTTTTGGCTCTTGTGGACATTGCTGCTATAAACATTGGGGTGCAGGTGCCTCTTCAAATCACTATGTTTGGATAAATACCTAGTAGTGCAATTGCTGGGTTATAGGGTAGCTCTATTTTTCACTTTTTGAGGAACCTCCATACTGTCTTCCAGAGAAGCTGTACCAGCTTGCATTCCCACCAACAGTGTAGGAGGATTCCCCTTTCTCTGCATCCTCGCCAATATCTGTTGTTTCCTGAGTTGTTAATTTTAGCCATTTCTGATGGGTGTGAGGTGGTATCTCATTGTGGTTTTGATTTGTATTTCCCTGATGATGAGTGATGCTGAGCATTGTTTCATGTGTCTGTTAGTCATTTGTATATCCTCTTTGAAGAATGTCTGTTTGTGTCTTTTGCCCATTTCTTAACTGGATTTTTTGGTTTTTGGGTGTTGAGTTTTATAAATTCCTTATGGATTTTGGATTCCAGCCCTATTCTGATGAGACACTTGCAAATACCTTCTCCCATTCCATAGGTTGCCTGTTAGCTTTGTCAACTGTTTCCTTGGCTGTGCAGAAGCTTTCTATCTTGATGAAGTCCCAATAGTTCATTTTTGTTTTTGTTTCTCTTGCCTTTGAAGATGTGTCTAGCAAGAAGTTGCTGGGGCTGAGGTCAAAGAGGTTGTGTTCTCCTCTAGGATTTTGATGCATTTCTGTCTCTATTCAGGTCTTTCATCCATTTGAGTTTATTTTTGTGTATGGTGTAAGAAAGTGGTCCAGTTTCATTTTTCTGCATGTGGCTATCCATAAAATTTTTTCCTAAGTATGTAAGTTCAAAGAAGATTTGACGTAAAGATCCATATTAGAAAGGTGTTCCACAGAAGCAGCCAAATGATAAGGGAAATAGGAGATGATATTAAATGACATTGGAAGTAATAGTAATCAAATATCTATGGAAAGTTTTTTTAAATGTAAGAAAAATTGACCAAATGAAACAATGACAGTGTGTATTTCTAATAACCCAGAATTAAATTTTAACTTAACAATATTTGACAATATTAATATTATGGAAGGCATGAAGAGGGGAAATGTCAAAATAACAATTTTCTCAATTTGATTCTAAACATGTACTTATATAACTAAGCATACTAAAAATACATCAACAAAAATTGTAGGAATATAGGGAAAAAATGGAAAAAAAAGCATCATCAGAGTTAGAAATCTGAACACACCTTTTATAATTATTGACAGGTCAAAATTCAGATAAAATTTAATAAAAATACAAGAGAATTGAATGACTCAGATAAGTTTGACCCATTAAATATTCATATAATTGTAAAATGACTATAGAGAATACACATTCTTCCCAAATGCTCATGAAGGATTAACAAAATGATCATGTCCTAGGTCTTCAAATATTCCAACTATCTTTCAAAAGCCAAGTGCTAACTTTCACCCAGTTAGATTCTCTCAACTTTGAGGTAAAGTTATGTAGTCAGGATTTTCCCTTCTGCAATTAAGTTTTTCTAGGGACAGTGGGGTGGCTCAGTTGGTTGAGCATCCACCTCTTGATTTTGGAGCAGGTCACGATCTCAGGTTCATGAGATCCAGCCCCGCATTGGGATCCATGCTCAGTGTGGAGTCTGCTTGAGATTCTCTCCCTCTGCTTCTGCCCCTCCCCCTGCTCACACACTCTGTCTCTAAAATAAATAAAATCTTTATTTTAAAAAAAGTTTTTCTGTCAGCTCTTTGGGGGAACTGATTAGCTAGGAATCCAAACACTTCTTAGGTAACACTTGAGGTGGGACTATTTCATGAAATTTAAATTATTTTTCCCTTGAGCAACCGAGTGGGAGAAGCGCCATTCCTGGTTACAAAGTCTCTTCTTGACTTGAGGTGAAAAGGAAAAGAAGAAGAAGAAGGAGAAGGAGAAGGAGAAGGAGAAGAAGAAGGGAAATTACCTTCATACACTGGAAGAGTTCAATAAATCCAGAGTTATGGAGGATAGTCCAATATAAGTTATCAAGGAAAACATAGAAATTATTATACACCTGCTTCTACACTACAGGAACAAACTCTCTGTTGACATATTTGGCCAAATAGGAGACAGAAAAGTTGGAAGAGCACAGGAGTGTAACTGAATTTCACGGGTTTAGTTAGCAATTCCCTGAACCAACCACAACAAAAGGTACTGTTGATCTGATTGGCTTAAAAAAAGCTTTAGTTAAAAATTGCTTCTAATTGGTGATGTCTCATTTCATATGTTTCCATCTATGCGATTCACAGAGACCATCTGTCTGGTACATAAAATGGTCAAGTTAAGGGATACGGGATTCAACTTCTTGAGTTATAAAAGAGTATTGCATAAAACAGGAGTGTATAGGTGGCTCAGTCTGTTAGTATTTGCCTCCAGCTCCGGTCATGATCCTGGCGCCTAAAGACATATGCAGATCGAAAGTGAAAAGACAGAAAAACAATTATTATGAAATGTTCTGTATATATATATTAAATCTATCTGACCCATGTATCATTCAAAGCCACTATTTCTTTGTTGATTTTCTGTCTGGATGATCTATCCATTCATGTAATTGGGGTGTTAAAGTCCCCTACTATTATTGTATTACTATCGATTAGTTCCTTTACGTTTGTTATGAACTGTTTTATGTATTTGGTTGCTTCCATGTTGGGTGTATAAGTATTTACAATTATTATATCTTCTTGTTGGATTGTTCCCTTTATGATTATATGCTGTTCTTTTTTTTAAATTTTTTTATTATTTATGTTAGTCACCATACGGTACATCATTAGTTTTTGATGTAGTGTTCCATGATTCATTGTTTGCATATAACACCCAGTGTTCCATGCGATACATGCCCTCCTTAATACCCATCACTGGGCTAGCCCATCCCCCCTCCCTGTGAAACCCTCAGTTTGTTTCCCAGAGGTCATAGTCTCTCGTGGTTCATTCTGCCTTCCGTTCACCCCTCCTTCATTCTTCTCTTCCTTCTCCTACTGATCTCCCTGCTATTCCTATGTTCCACAAATGAGTGAAACTATATGATAATTGTCTTTCTCTGCTTGACTTATTTCACTTAACATAATCTCCTCCAGTCCCATCCATGTTGCTGCAAATGTTGGGTAATCATTTTTTTCTGATGGCTGAGTAACATTCCATTGTATATATGGACCACATCTTCTTTATCCAGTCATCTGTTGAAGGGCATCTCTGATCTTTCCACAGTTTAGCTATTGTGGACAATGCTGCTATGAACATTGGGGTGTCTATGGCCCTTCTCTTCACTACGTCTGTATCTTTGGGGTAAATACCCAGTAGTGCAATTGCTGGGTCATAGGGTAGCTCTATTTTTAACCTTTTGAGGGACCTCCACACTGTTTTTGAAAGTGGCTGTACCAACTTGCATTCCCACCAACAATGTAGGAGGGATCCCCTTTCTCCACATCCTCTCCAACATTTGTTGTTTCCTGCCTTGTCCATTTTTGCCATTCTAACTGGTGTAAGGTGGTATCTCAATGTGGTTTTGATTTGAATTTCCCTGATGGCTAATGATTTTAACATTTTTTTTGTATGTCTGTTAGTTATTTGTATGTCTTCATTGGAAAAGTGTCTGTTCATATCTTCTGCCCATTTTTTTAATTTGATTGTTTCCCATGTATTGAGTTTGAGAAATTCTTTATAGATCTTAGATACCAGCCTTTTTATCTGTAGTGTCATTTGCAAATATCTTCTCCCATTCTGTGGGTTGCCTCTTTGTTTTGATGACTGTTTCCTTTGCTATGCATAAACTTTTTATCTTGAAGTCCACAAGTTCATTTTTTCTTTTGTTTCTCTTGCCTTTGGAGATGTGTTATGAAAGAAGTTCCTGCGGCCGATGTCAAAGAGGTTACAACCTATGTTCTCCTCTAGGATTTTGATGGATTCCTGTCTCACATGGAGGTCTTTCATCCATGTGGAGTTTATCTTTGTGTATGGTGTGAGAGAGTGGTCAAGTTTCATTCTTTTGCATGTAGGTGATTTTAAAGTCCATTTTGTCTGATATTAGTATTGCTACCCCGCCTTTATTTTGACATCCACCGAATGATAATGTTTCCCCACCCCTCACTTTCAATCTGCATGAGTTTTTTTAGGTTTGAAATGAATCTCTTTTAGGCAGCATAAACATGGGTTTTGCTTTATCAACCATTCCATCACCCTATGTCTTTTGATTAGAGCGTGTAGTCCATTTACAAAGTAATTATTGATAGATATGTATTTATTGCCATTTTGTTACTTGTTACTTCTCTGTTCCATTGTTTCCTTGCCCTTTTCTCCCACAATAAGTTGGCTTTCTTTAGTGACATACTTGGATTCCTCTCTATTTTTTGCATATCTATTACTGATTTCTGGTTTGTGGTTACCACTGAATTTGTATATAACATCTTTTGCATATAGCAGTCTATTAAGATGATGGTCACTTAGGTTGAATCAATTCTTACTCCTCTCCATGTTTTAGGTATATGGTATCATACACTACACATCCTTTTATTTTGTGAATCCCTTGGCTGATTTTTACAGATATACTTATTTTACTGCTTTTGTGCTTTCTACTTTTCTTATTCTTATTTATGTTCTTTCTTTTCCACTCAGTGAGTTCCATTTAATATTTTTTGTAGGGCCATTTAATGGCCATAAACTCCTATAACTTTTGTCTGAGAAACTCCTTATCTCTTCTTGTGTTCTGAGTGATAGCCTTGATGGTTAGAGTAATCTTGCCTGCATATTTTTTTTCCCTTCCAGCACTTTGAATATATCATGCCACTCCCTTTCTGGCCTGCAAAGTTTCTGCTGAAAAATATGTTAATACCCTTATGGGGTTTCCCTTATATGTAACTGTTTTCTTTTCTCCTGCTGCTTTAAAAATTCTGTCTTTATCACTACCCTTTGACATTTTAATCACTACATATTTTGCTGTAGACCTCCTTGGGTTGATTTTGTTGGTGTATCACTGTGCCCTCTGGATCTGGATTTCTATTTTCCTCCTCAGATTCATATGTTTTAGCTATGATTTCTTCAAATGAATTTTCTTCTCCCTTTGTCTCTCTTCTTCTCCTGGGATCCCTATAATGCAAATGTTATTATACTTGATGGTGTCACTGAATTCCCTAAGTCTAGTCTCATTTTGCATAATGTTTTTTCTCTCACCTGCATGATTATACTTGATTACTTTCCATTACACTGTTCTCTAGGTCGCTGATTCATTCTTCCACTTCCAGTCTGCTATTTAGTCCAACTCATGTATTTTAAATTTCAATTATTGAAATTCTTCGATTATTGGTTCTTCTTTATCTCTTTGTTAAGGGTTTCACTGAGGTCCTCCACTCTTTTCTCAAGTCCAGTGAGTATCTTTATGACCATTACTTTAAATTCTCTATCAGACATATTACTTATCTCCATTTCACTTAGGTCTCCTGTTGTGATTTTGTCCTGGTCATTCTCTTCTGACATATTCCTCGGTCTCCTCTTTTTATGTAACTCTGTATTTCTCTGTGTTAGGAAAGTCAACTATATCTTCTGCTCTTGAAAGTAGTGGCCTTATGAAGAGGTACTATAGTGCCCCTCAGTGCAATGACTCTGCTCCCCAGGATTGGTGCTTCAAGAAGCATCTCTTATATATGTTGTGTGTTCCCTGCTGTTGTGTTCTAACCACTTTTTCCTTCAGTCCAGTTGTCTGCATTGGCTCTCTTTGTCGTGGGCAGTGTTTGGTCCCTGTGGTGTTAGTGGGCCAGTGTGGGGCCACCTTGGGTTTGAGTGTAATCAGACCAGTAGTTTGTCACAGATGCAGTTGTACTCAACTACAGATGTTTTTCCTGCTTTGTCCCCTGAGCTTTCACTGGTGGGTGTGGCTCGTGATCAGACCAGATGTCTGCCCCCAGCCCACTGCTAGGGCTGAAGTCTGACATTTATGCATGATTATCTTTCCCTCTGCCTAGACCCTGAGTCACTTTGTTGTCGTGTTGGCCCCCATTGGGGCTGCCTGCACACTGCCAGGCCTGTGGCACTGCCCTGGATGGCCTCTAGCCAAAAGCCTCTTGGAGGGGGTGGATCCACATTTGTTGGGGAGGCCCAGTATTAGCAAGGTTTGGGGGGATACTCTGGGGAAGGGACCTGCAGCACTGGGACTGAGATAATTTGGGGTGGAGGGGGTGGATCTGCCAATGTGTGTGTGTGGGGGGTGTGGGGCAGCAGTGTTGTTCAGTTAGGTAATGAGTGTCAGTGCTGTGTTGGTTTGGCTGGAGGCCCGTGTTTATGTTGGGGGACAGCAGAGGGAAATGGCACCTGCCATCTCCTTTGTTCCTAGAGGAGTCTCCCCATGATCTCTGCCCCTCCAGCACTTGCTCTGAGATTAGTAAATTGCTCTTCCATATGTTCTAGGCATTTTTCAAAATACTGCTTCTATACTGAATCTACGTGGGCTGTTTTTTATGCTTTCCTTTTAGGCCAGGGATTCAGCTTTCCCTCTCCCTCTAGGATCTCCCAGAGCTAAACCTGCAGCATTTTCAAATTCGAGGTTTTAAGTCCCACTGATTCTAAGAACTCTCTTAATTTGGCCCTTCTGGTTTTTGAAGCCAAATGTCATCAGGGTTCGTTTTCCCCATGTGGGTTCCCTAGTGTGATAATCTGGCTTTCCCCACTCCATGCCCATGGGTACCTCCCCCCCTCACAGGTCTGATTAGCTCCCATCAAGTCTCTGCCCTCCCTATCCTCTTCGATGTGGCGGCTTCTGTACATTTAATTGTGGAATTTGTCCTGCCAGTTTTCTGGTCATTTTCTGGGTTAGTCATATCCATGGGACAAGGTGAGCTTAGGGTCATCCTACTCTACCATCTTCCCCACCAGCCCCAAAACACATTTACTATTAATACATATTTTTCTATGGCATATCAAAAGCTGAATATATGGTAATAAATAATCATTTAGTGATAGATAATAAAATCATGATTTGATGGGTCAAGGCAAATTATCAGACCATGAAAGGTTTTATTTTGTTAGCAAAGTGTGAAGGTTTATTTTTATTCTATTGTAGGGGAATTTAAGCAACAAAACCAAGATAAAAGTCCTGAAATATGAAATAGGTGTGTTTGAAGTGTTAATGTATATATTTTATAAATTATTGCATAGGGGAGGGACTTTGAGCAGTTCTCAATAATTCCACTCCCAAAAGGTGCTTTGATTACTAAGATGTCCTGAAAAATGCAGTTTACATAAACACCTGTTTTTTATAAGGCTACACAGCACTAACTTCTGAATGTATAACCACTATGTTAATATTGATTTTTCTCTAAGTTAATATGTAATATCATGTTTGATTTTGTTTCTGCACTGTATAATTTCAAAAATTAACTTCCAGGGACACAGGTGTAATCCTGAGTCTGAAATATAATCATATGCTGCAATAAGGAACAGTGTACATTATCTGTATATTAATTCTTATTTATCCTTATATCAATAAATAAATAGTTTCAAAATTTTTAAATAGTAAAAAAAATCTATCTAAGTAAATTACCTAAAATTCCTAATGAAAAATGGCAACACAGCTTATATTGAGTACCTTGGAACTGGTTTCTAAAGATGCATCATCTAGGGAGAGGGGAGATAGTGGAAGAGTAGGGGATCGACATTTCATCTGGTCCCTTGAATTCAGCTAGATATATATCGAATCATTCTGAACACCTGTGAATTCAACCTGAGACCTAAGAAAAGAATTGTTGCAATTCTACAAATAGGAAAGCAACCACGTTTTGAAAGGTAGGAGGTGAGGAGACATGAATCTGAGGTGATACATCAAAGATAAACCATGGAGGAAGGAGCCTCCATAAGTCAGTGATACAGCAGTGGAGTGCAAAATCAGAACTTTTAAAAGTCTGTTCCTGTGAGGGAAGTCCCCGCCTAAAAGGTGCTCACATGGTGAAGTGGGGCAGAATCCTAGGAGGGACAGTGGGTCTCAGGATCCCCAGAGTCACAGAAAGAACAGGGGTGCCTGAGTGCAGCAGAGTTCCCAAGCATTGGAGCGGGGAAGCCGCCTAAAATTAGTGAGTCCTGGGGTGGCCTCTCAGATAGGTGTTGTCATAAACCTCAAACCCTGACAAGATCAAGCCTTCCAGGGGCCCAGGAAATGACAACCTCTGCGAGACCCTGCTCCTTCCCCCAGGGGGAGGAGTAGGGATGCCTGCACAGTCAGACAACCACTCCCAGGGCAGGGGCCCAGAAAGCAGCAGGGCTGAGCTGAGAACCCCCCTCCCTCCCCTGGGAGAACTGGTGAGGGTGTGCACCACAGGAGTCTGTGGAGTTTGGCGCACACAAAAGGGATTGCAAGCTTTTCCCTGGGAGTGCAATGAAGAATGGGGGCAGCAATCATTCAGTTCCAGGGCTGGAGATCAGGGCACTGCCATTTTAAATTTTTTGTTCATACCCTAAAACAGCACAAAAACCCTTCAGGGAAGAAAAGCCACATAAGCAGTCCAAAGCAGCTTACGCTGAGCCTGGCCCCCTGAGAAGGGGTGGTGAAACTCCCCCCAGGGAAAGACACCTGAGAATCAGTGCAACAGGCCTCTCCCCCCAGAAGACAAGCAGGAACAGCAGGTGAATACCAAGTTTATAAATCACTCAGAGCTGAAAAACTCCTGTGCTAGCGGAAAATAGCATATAGGATTCGAGGTTTTTTCTCATCAGTCTTTAGTCTTTCAGCTTAAAATTTTTTTCTTTTTTCTTTTTTTTTTCCTTTTCAACTACTTTCTTATTTTATCAACTCTTTGTTTTTAAGTCTTTTTTTAACTTTCATTTTTACATTTACACTTTATAAATATATTCTTCATTTTTGGCTTCCTTTCACTGTTTTCAATTTTATTTTTGTACAAATATAAGTTTTTCTTTCTTTAGAATTTTGGGATTTAGTTTCTTCTAAAAAACAGACCAAAATACACCCAGAATCATGTGGATCACCCAGTTTTGTCCACCTGTGAGATTATATTCTATCTTTTTTCCTGTTTTTTCTTTTCTTTTCTTTGTTGGTTTCAATCTCTTTGGATTTGTCTAGAGTGTATTTTGCTGGGGTTGTGGTTGATATTTTAAATTTTGTTCACTCATTCATCTATTCTTCTCTGGACAAAATGACTAGAAGGAGAAATTCACACAAAAGAAAAAGCCAGAGGTTCTCCATGCCATAGAGCTAATCAATATGGATATAAGTAAAATGTCACACCTAGAATTCAGAATAACATTGTAAAGTTATTAGCTGAGGCTGAAAAAAGCATAAAAGACAAGATAATCTCTTAGTGCAGAAATAAAATCTAATCAGGTCAAAGTTAAAAATGCTTTAACTGAGATGCAGTCTAAATTGGATGCTCTAACAGCTAGGGTAAATGAGGCAGAAGAGAGTCAGTGACATGGAAGACAAAATGATGGAAAGGAAGGAAGCTGAGGAAAAAAGAGAAAAACAACTAATGGACCATAAGGGGAGCCTTTGAAAAATTAGTGATACCATAAAGCAAAACAATATTAGAATTATTGGGGTCCCAGAAGAAGAAGGAGAAAGAGAAAGAGAGGGACAGAAGGTATATTTGAGCAAATCATAGCTTAGAATTTCCGTAATCTGGGGAAAGAAACGGGCATTCAAGTCCAGGAGGCTCAGCGAACCATCAAAACAATAAAAATAGATCAAAGCCTTGGCATATAATAGTGAAGCTTGCAAATTTCAGAGATAAAGAGAAAATCCTGAAAGCAGCTTGGGACAAGAAGTTCCTAACCTACAGGGATAGGAACATTAGACTTGCATCAGACTTATTCACAGAGACCTAGCAGGCCAGAAAGGGCTGTCATGATATATTCAATGTGCTAAATGAGAAAAATATGCAGCCAAGAATACTTTATCCAGCAAGGCTGTCCTTCAGACTGGAAGGAGAGGTAAAGAGCTTCCAGGACACACAGAAACTAAAAGAATTTGTGATCACTAAACCAGCCCTACAAGAAATATTAAAGGGGATCCTCTCAGCAAAGAGAAAGCCCAAAAGTAACAAATATCAGAAAGAAACAGAGACAATATACAGAAAAAGGGATGTTACAGGTAACACAATGGCACTAAATTAATATCTTTCAATAGTTACTCTGAAGGTAAATGGGCTAAATGACACAGGGTATCAGATTGGATAAAAAAGAAAGACCCATCCATATGCTGTCTACAGGAGAATCATTTTAGACCCAAAGGCATCTCCAGATTGACAGTGAGGGGGAAGAGAACAATTCATCATGCTAATGGCCATCAAAAGAAACCTGGGGTAGCAATCTTTATATCAGACAAATTAGATTTTAAACCAAAGACTGCAGGAAAGGATGAAGAGGGACACTATATCATACTTAAAGGGGCTATAAAACAAGAAGATCTAACAATTATAAATATTTATGCTCCTAACTTGGGAGTAGCCAATTATACAAACCAATTAATAACAAAATTAAAGAAACACATTGATAATAATACAATAATAGTAGGGGACTTTAACAACCCCCTCACTGAAATGGACAGATCATATAAGCAGAAGATCAACAAGGAAATAAGGGCTTTGAATGATACACTGGACCAGATGGACTTCACAGATATATTCCAGAGCATTCTACCCTAAAGCAACAGTATACACATTCTTCTCAAGTGCATATGGCACATTCTCCAGGATAGGTCACATATTGGGTCACAAATCAGATCCTAACTGGTACCAAAAGACAGGGATTATTCCCTGCATATTTTCAAACAATAGTGCTTTAAAACTTGAACTCAATCACAAGGGAAAATTTGGAAAGAACTCAAATACATGGAGGCTAAAGAGCATCCTACCAAAGAATGAATGGGTCAATCACAAAATTAAAGAAGAATTTTAAAAATTCATGGAAACAAATGAAAATGAAAACAAAACTGTTCAAAATCTTCGGATGCAGCAAAGGTGGTCCTAAGAGGGAAGTATATAGCAATACAAGCCTTTCACAAGAAACAAGAAAGGTCTCAAATACACAAGCTAACCTTACACCAAAAGGAGTTGGAGAAAGAACAGCAAATAAAGCGTAAACCAAGCAGGAGAAGAGAAATAATAAGATTAGAGCAGAAATCAATGAAAGAGAAATCAAAAAACAGTAGAACAGATCAACGAAACAAGGAGATGGATCTTTGAAAGAATTAACCAGATTGATAAACCCCTGGCCAGACTTATCAAAAAGAAGAATGACCCAAATACATAAAATCATGAATGAAATAGGAAAGATCATGACCAATATCAAGGGACTACAAACAATTATAAGAATATATTATAAGCAACTACATGCCAAAAAATTAGGCAACCTGGAAGAAATGGTTGCATTCCTAGAAACTTATAAACTACCAACACTGAAACAGGAAGAAATAGAAAACCTGAACAGACCCATAAACAGCAAGGAAATTGAAGCAATAATCAAAAATCTCCAACAAAAAAAGAGTCCAGGTCCAGATGGCTTTCTAGGGGGACTTCTACCAAACATTTAAGGAAGAATTAATACCCATTCTTCTGAAGCTATTTCAAAAAATAGAAATGGAGGGAAAACTTCCATCTCTTTCTATGAGGCCAGCATTACCTTGATCCCAAAACCAGACAAGGACCCCAACAAAAAGGAAAATTACAGAACAATATCCCTGATGAATGTCAATGCAAAAATTCTCACCAAGGTACTTAGCCAATAGGGTCTAACAGTACATTAAAAGGATTATTCACTATGACCAAGTGGGATTTATTCCTAGGCTTCAAGGGTGAGGTGGGCATATATCTGGATTAAGTGAGATCTGTATGCCAGTCAAGTCTGGTGAGAAATACCAGGAGGAGGACCATGGACTACCACTCATGAGCTCTTCCTGAGTAAAAGCAGTTGATGCAGATTCCCAGCACCTGAGGCCCCAGGCAGGTAAGCAGGAGTGGGTGGTGGGAGAGTTGGGAAAAAGAACTCAGGAAGCCTGGTTGGGATGGGGGTGCTTGAGATGAGGTGAGTATCTTCAGCTGAAGGCCCTGAAATGACAGAACTGAAGCATCAGGGGTAGAGGAAGAAAGAAATACAGATGCACATGCAAATAGTTCCACACTCGGTTTATTGTTTCCTTTGACTGTGACCAAGGGAGGAAAGGTGGAATTTTCATTTCTCAGTGAGACACTCTGTAATATCCATTGTCCTCTGAAGGAATTATTAGTTACTATGGAAAAGAAAAGAGACACATTTTTAAGGTACTGAGAGCAAATAAATTCCCTCCCACTGCAAAATATACAAACAGCTGGGGGTACTGACAAATAAAAAATTCATACGTCGAAAAAAATAATTCTAGAAAAACTTTTTGCAGTTTGCTTGTGAAATTATTTGGCTATGAGTAGTGTTTATGCTACAAATTTCTGAGATTTCTGGGGAAGCATCGTATTTAATCAGAAGTATTTGCAAGTGAGAAAATCTTACATTTTTCCCACATATAATGAAATGTTTATGCATGTAAGAGTTGAAAGTTTGCCTTTTTTTTAGAAATTGAAATATATTATTAATTTTACTTTTTCCAAATCTTGGAGCCAATCTATTTGGTTTTTCATGTTCTAAACAGTGTTTTGTTTTTGACAGTTGGAAACTCATAGGCCTTAAATATTATGCCTACAATGCCTAATGGATAAAGTGGCCCTGATTACGAATTTATTTTATAGACTAATTTACATATCTTATATCTTATTGGATTCAAACTCTTTAATTACATTCTATCCACGAGAGCAAGTTCCCAACAGAACTTTACTAAACTGAAGAAAAAAGACTAAGTGAATACTCATTAATAGTAAGATTAGTAAAGATTAATACGTTGTTTCTGATATAGTACTTTATTAATTCATCTACCCAATAAACACCTAGGAATTAATTATAGATTATGAATTTCATTTCAATTTCAAATATACTTATTTTAAGAGACAGCTCCCAATGTACTTACTTACCTACTGTTACGTGTTTGGGTGCTTTCCTGTGATTTGGATCTAAGTAAATAAGGAAATAATACTTTTATTTTGACAAAATACAATCTGATAAAGTTATTTTTTATTTTTAATAGAAGTTTCTTCCTCTTTCCCTTCAAAAGAATGGTAAAAAAGGAATCTACCAAATGTCTATGTTTATTCTATTTATTACCAAAGTCAAAATCAAATTCTTGGGACTCTTCTAATTTTTATATCTATAGATTTATCTCTAATACTCTAACCAAAAGAATTAGAGAAAAAAGAATAAATTGAAGACAAATTAAGTGAGGTTTATTGACAGAGAAAATAATATAGATGGTAAGGTTAGTGAGATAATTCAGTGATGAGTGATATAATTCTACCCTTCCCATTCTTTTCTTACCTCTGCTATTTTATAACTTCAGAACTTAAAGTAGATTTTTCCCACAACTCTATGAGACACACTTTTTACATATATGGTTGACCCTTGAACAACACAGGGGTTAAGGCTGCCAACCCATACACAGTTAAAACCCACATAAAACACTTTGACTCCCCCACAAATTAATTACTTAATAGTATACTGTTGACTGGATGCCTTACTGATAATCTAAATAGTCAATTAACACATACCCTGTATATTTTATGTATTATATACTGTATTCTTATAATTAAATAAGCTGGAGAAAAGTTATTATGAAAGTAATAAAGAAAATACATATATAGTATTATACTATATTTATTTAAAAAACCCATTTTAAGTGGATCTGCACAGTTCAAATCCATGTTGTTCAAAGTTTAACTGTAGTTAGTTCTCCCCCAAGCCAATTAAGGGATCTAGACTTGTGAGTCTACTGATGTGCACAACCTATTAGATACCCATCATTTAAAAAAACAAAAACTCTTATTTTGGTAATGTTATAACCTAAGGAATTGGTTCTACCAACATCTCCCACCAGCTTTCCAATTGAAAAAAAAAAAACTTAAAAGTTTAAAAAGAACAGGAGAAAATAGTCTAATAGGTGCTATAATAGTAAAACCACAGCAGCTATGCCTAGCTTATTAAATTTAAATTAAATAATAATTCAAGGGTGTTTTTCTGGTATATGTTAAATACAAACTGGACTAATGGATTAACATTCCAAATTATATTTTTCAAACACAATATAGAATGTCCTATGGATGATGTCCAAGGCTATCCCTCAACCCAGTTGAACACCACTTCTAGAAGAGTTTGATTATGTGAATTCCATATTCTATGAGAAAGGGGACTCCAATTGGAGTAGTTATAATATTAATTGTGTATGTGAAGTTCAAGAGTAATCACTCATTCATTAAACAAGTACTTATTGCACACGTACTCTGCTAGGTGCCAACTCTAAATTGGTTAGCAAATTCACATGGTCATTACCCTCAAGTGATTTCAGAGTATATAGGGAAAGTAATGCTTCTAGGTAAGCAAAAGTTTGGAAGAATTACAGTGTTTGAGCATTATATCACAAATTCCTTGACAGGGAATGGACATAATAAAGAAAATCAGCTCTTTTTTCATAATTATTTGGGAAAATGTAACATCTATAAGGGGTTATGATGTTAGAAGACATCCAAAAATAACAAAGAATAAAGGATGTAGAAATTCCATAGCTTCCCTAATGGAGGAAGTGACTTCATCAGAAAGGATAGAAACTATAAATGCTGTGGTGTAGCCTGAAAATTTAACCTGTAGCTATAAAGGATATTCTGGAAAACTAGTGGATTGAAAGTAACTAAAAGAAGACATCCAAGGAAAAACATCATATCTTACAAGAAAACTGAAACTCTATAAGGGAGAAAGAAAGGTGAGCAGACCAATAGTACTTAATGACTTCAGAGCGATCACAAGGCCACAACTGTGGAACATGGGAAACTAAAAACTTCAGAAAAATTCAGAGAACCTTTGTTAACACAACTGTGGGCTGTTGAGGGGCTATGGGAACCAAAGAATTTTAGTGTATTTATGATACCATCTCTTTGATAAACTCCTCCTAAGTGGAATTTACTCCGTTTTTTATATTAAGGTTGTGGTTGCAAATGTAATCTGATCAAAAAAATAATTTTTCCTTTTGTGTATCTCATCATAAAGGGTGTAAAAATGTTCTGTTTATGAATTAGTTCCACAAAATAATTATAGATATCTTGCCTCATTAGATTTAACTAGTTTTTCCTATGTATCAAAAGAGTAGGCAATCAATAAAAATTTAGTTAACTGAAGAAAAAGGACTCATTCCTAGAATAGAAAATATTAATACATTGTTTTTAGGGCTTTATCAATTGTGGCTGCTCAAAAAATATTAAGCAATTATTTATTCATTCATTCTTATTTAAAAGGTACACTTATTTATGAGAAACACTTCTTAAATTGCTTACCTGCTGGTATATGTTTGAGCACTACTTTCTGACCTGGATCTAAATAAAAAGATAAAAATAATGTCTAACAGGTTTTTAAGAAACTTACCTACATTAAGAATGAATATTAGGCCATTTTACACCAAAACTAACTCTTTTAACACTTGGGACATGCAAAAAAGTAATACTCTTATTTACCCAACATCAAGTGCAGCATATAATGCAAAATTTAAATTCTCCAGTGGAGAAAAGTATCTAGATAGCAGAGATGCATTTTTTTCTTTATCACTTCTAATCACAATGCATAAGTTTGATGATGAATGCCTAAATTTGGCTGTCAGCCTCCAAGTTAGCTTTTTAAATTCATTGATATGTAAATTGCCACACTTTGCAAATTAAATGCATTTATTTACTTCTGGGGAATCTATCGGAGTGAAATGACATGAAAAACTTCCCCTTTCCATTCGATAAGTAAAGCTTTCCCTTTCTATTCCACAGAAAAACTGAAGAAAATAGCACAAAAATCTAATACCCAATGGAGATTGACAGCCAGAAAGGCTTTTCCTTCTGACAGTAAAAAATGAAGAAACTAGAAGTTCCAGAGGCAAAACAGGAGCAAAAGCTGAATGACTGCAAGGGAATATGAATTACTCACACCCTAATAGACATGGTTTTACTAGCCCTAGCTCGGAAGGAGTTGAAGCAGATATTTAGATGTTAGAAAGCTAGAACAAACCCCAGGACTAGTAGTCCTAAGTGGGGATAATAAAAGTTATGGCTACTGGGAATGCAACAGGTAAGTTGTTTTAGCCATGTGATGGAAAAAGATCACCTAGAGATGTAAAACCTCAGGCCTGCACTATGTATAGGCACAGGGCCTCAATTCCTTAATTCTACTACCCACAAATTTAAACCAGTTAAGTAAAGAAAATATTGAAACATTCATGCTCCAAGACAGGCAAATCTAAAACATTCCCCTCTTCTTTATGTATGCCTACAATTCAGAGCATGCAGAATTCCCATGAGACCAATCATTTTTCCTGAGGATGACATTACTTACAATGTGTAAAAAGGAAACTGAAATCAAAATGAAAAAATAGGTTTAAGAATGAATAGTGAACAAAGTAATTGATAAACATGTTGTTAAAACCTAGTAAATATTTATTTAATATAATACCAATAACAATGACTAAAGGAAGGAAGTCATGTAGGTAAAGAACCCAGAAGTTAAAAGCCAAATGACATATGTGAGAGATTAATAATTGAATTTTGCTATTAAATGGTCTAAAATCCTTCTGTTGTTTAGGAAAAGACTGCAAATATTAATTGAATTGAGATATTTAAAGATTAATTATGCTTCAGAGGCATTAATATAACCATACTGGGATTCACTCCTCTCTGCATTCCTTGACTTCAACAGCCTTTCCTACTAAATTTCCACCAGATAAAGATCATTACAAAAAAAAAATGACTTGAAATTTATAGTGTGGATGTGAGTAACGCACAGCAATGGTATCAAGTGACATTATTAAAACTTAAGTGAAAAATTATCCTAAAAAATATTTCCCTAGTACACATCAGGCCAAAAGGCTAGACTAGTGGATTAACATCCCAAATTATATTACTCCAACTGAAATGTATATTTTCCTATAAGTAATGCTATTATTGCTCACTCAGTGTAGGTGAATAATGATCCTAGAAGAGATGAATTATGTTAACAAGTTTTTAGAACGAGACATATGAGAGAAGAAATGACAGCAGTTATTTTTTTAAAAGATTTTATTTATTTATTTGGCAGAGAGATAGCACAAGTAGGCAAAGCAGCAGGCAGAGGGAGGAGAAGCAGGCTCTCCACTGAGCAGGGAGCCCGTCGTGGGTCTCGATCCCAGGACACTGAGATCATGACCTAAGCGGAAGGCAGCTGCTTAACAACTGAGCCACCCAGGCGCCTGAAATGAGAGCAGTTATAACATTATAGCTATATGGATGTGTATGTGTGTGTGTATGTGTCTATGTACTTTGTGCTTGGAATTTTTTTTCTGTTTGTCCCTGTGCACGCGTGCCCGTGGGTGGGGGAGGGGGGTTGAGAATTAAAAGTAATCATTCATTCATTCATTCAGCAAATATTTATTGAGCACTTACATTAGCCAAGAACTCTACTACATGCTGGCTATACGATGCTGAGCAAGATAATCATGGCTTTTATTTTCTAAGATAACAGTATAATAAGACATATGTCCAAGATTAGGAAAAGTAACTGGGACTTGCTGTTTGAGTACCATATGATAACTCCCTGACACAGAGAGCACTTGTTGTTGTTGTTGTTATTATTATTAAATGAAAATCAATTTTTTAGTTTGGTGATAGAAACTCATGACTTCAAAGTGTCACTATAAAGAGAAGATCATATTATTATTATTATTATTATTAAATGAAAATCAATTTTTTAGTTTGGTGATAGTAACTCATGACTTCAAAGTGTCACTATAAAGAGAAGATCATAATAATAAAAAGAGAGATAAAGGAGTCATTCTTATTTAAGAAGAAGCCCTCTTCTAGAATAAGACAAATTATACAACCATGTTGGGCAGCCTAGAAAATTTACTCTATAGTTTGGAAGTGTTTTAGACTAGCAATGGACTTTGAAGAACATATAAGGAATAACACCACCTGCCCATACAAGTAAATAAAGACTTAAATCAGAGAGATAGAGCAGTGAAAACTCCTAAACATTTTATACCTGCAGAAAGACCCCAAACCCAAAAATGATAGAGGTGGGAAACTAAAGACTTATTGTTTTATTATACGGAAATAGCCACCTTTCAGGAAATGGACAGAAATCTAATTAAAACTACTTTGTGATACTGAGAGGCTATTGAAGATGTAGAATTATTGTTTCTTTATGATGTTTCTCTTCAGCAAAGTTTTCTTAAGTGACCAGGATAAGCATTCACTCAGTTGTTCATGAGCATACATATTGAATTTCTAGTTGTAAAGTCTCCAAATACAGAAGTAAACTTGCCCGTTTATGAGTTAGCTCTGTAACCATTTCACCTATCATTTATTCCTTTGTTTATGAAAAATAAACTCCCAACATATATTAACAAACTGAGAGAAAGAAGACATTGATTTTTCTACACAAATAGTCATTAATTACTAGATTGGCAAATACTAATATGTTATTTTTCGATGTGGTACTTTACCAATTGTTACTGCTCAATTAATACCTAGCAATTTATTGTTGATTGTCAATTTGTTCATCTTATTCTTAATACATATTTATTTTAAGAAATACGTCCTAATTTACTTACCTGACTGTATCTGTTTGGCTGCTGCTCTCTGATCTGGATCTAAATGAGAGTGAAAGTAATACTTCCAGGTTAATACCAAAAAAGATTTGTCTCCATAACAAATGAACGTTAGACTATTTTGTGACCTGCATTAACTCTTTTATACCACTCATTATGACTAATGAATAATTTTAAAAGACTACTAAATTAGGATATGCAAATAAATAATATCCTAATTTACACGTGTACCATGTCCATAAAGAACATACATTTCAAATCCCCAGTAGGGAAAGGAGCAAGAAAACAGATTAGTGTTTCTCCTTACTACTTCCCAGGATAGAATATATGGTTGATTTTTAATGCCTGATTCTGGCCTATAGGTTCCAATCAAATGCGTTACCCACCGATAAATTACAGGTCATGATTTAAAACCCTCACTAACTGCTGGACAATCGGGCAGCAGACTGGGCTGACTGAGCAGTTTCCCCCTGCTATTCCACACAGAGAAAGAGTGAAAAAAAAAAAATAACACAAAATACTACCTAAAACTTAAGAGAAGAAAGGGAAATTTCCAATGATAGTTTTAAAAAGAGAGAAAAATAAAAACATGAAAGGTAAATAGGAACTAAAGGTGAGTGACTCTCCAGAACTATGCGAATTAGTCATCCACATTAGCCTATAAGGAGTTGAAACCTCCTGGAAAGCTGGAACTGACTTCCTTCTCTAAACTTGGAAGCCATGAAAGGAGGATACTAAAAGCTGTTACCATTAGTCTTTGAGATGCAGCAGGAAAATTGCTTCAGAAGTGTAGATGGAAAAGGGTCACCTAGAGACACAGAAACTCTAAGTGCTTAAAATGGTTTAGGGATGTGGATATAAAAAATATCACACAGAGAAACAGGAACCTCAAAGGTTAGGATACCAGTCCATGCTTCCTATGAATTCTAGATCTCCAGATGTAACCAAAAAAAAAAAAAAAAAAAAAGGAAGAAAGGAATTTATAACTTAGGAGATAACACAAGAAATAATCTCCACAAGGAGGATTTTATAGAGCAGGACACACAGAAATCTCATGAGACAATCCTTGTTGCTTAAGGTGGCCTTACAATCAAAGAAAAAAGCCACTAAGAGTTAATGTCCGCAGCTGGAGAAAAGTAAAGAATTCATACATGAAAAATTATAGGCAGCAAACAAACTTTAAAAAAAGAATGTTTAGGATTTCCATAGAGATCAATAAAGGAGCAGAATCCATTAAACAAGAAATGAAAAAACTGAAAAAAAGAAAAAGAATTGCTGATTTTTAAACAGTTTAGGGAAATCACCCAGAACACTTGATAAACAGAAATGTAATAAAATACAAAAGACCAGTTAAGAAACATGAAGGATTTCAGACACAGAGGATTTAGAATGACGGAGGCTCAATATTTGAAAAGAAAACATCAGGACTTTTCCAAAATTAAGGATGTGAGTCTTCTCACTGAAAGAAAATACTGAGTCTGGTTCATGAGTTTAAAAAAAAATCTCTACCGGAATATATTATAATGAAATAATAACTCTAGGGATAAGAAAAAAACACAGAAGCTTTGTTAGGCGGAATTCTAGATCACTTCCTAAGATCTCCATTCCTTGGTTATTCAAACACTCTTCTGAGTACTTAAAAGATTTTGCAAGTGTAATTACAGCTCCGAATCAATTGATCTTAAAATACAAAGATTATTTTGGTGGGTCTGACCCAAACAGGTGAGCCTTCAAAAGTAGAGTATTCTGCCGCTGACAGAAAAGGAAGTAAGAGGAAGTCAAAGCCTAAGGAAGACCTGAAAGCCCTTTTTTCTTTGAAAATGAAGGGAGGCACATGAGAAACAATGCAGGCAGGCTTTGGGAGTAGGAAGGGTCCCCTAGCAGACAGCCAGTAAGGAAATAAGTAGCTCACATCCATAGTGGCAAGAAATTAGATTCTGCTTACAACCTGAATGAGCTAGGAACACAACCTGGCCTTCGGGCCTTCTGGTCAGGCTTGTGACAACCCAGCCAAATCGCCTGATTCCTTTTCCTTCCTTCCTTCCTTTCCTTCCCTTCCTTCCTTCCTGTTCTTTTTCTTTTTTTTTTTTTTTTTTTTTTTTTTTTTTTTCTTTTTTCTTCCTTTTTTCTTTTGCTTTCTTTCTTTCTTTCTTTCTTTCTTTCTTTCTTTCTTTCTTTCTTTCTTTCTTTTTCTTCTTTCTTTCTAGAATTTATCTATTTATGGAGAGCACCTACATGCATGTGCAAGTAGGGGGAAGAGCAGAGGGAGAGGGAGAGAAAGAGAATCTCAAGCTGCCTCCCTGCTGAGCACAGAGCCCAACCCAGGGCTTGATTTCACAACCCTGAGATCATGACCTGAGCTGAAATCAAGAGTCCCACGCTTTACTGACTCAATCACCCATGCACCCCATCCACCTGGATTTCTAATTTACAGATCTTTGAGAGAATAAATGAATATTGTTTTAAGTCATTAAGTGTGTGGTAAAATGTCATGCAGCAATAGAAACACAAAGGCTACTACAGATAAAACCCTATTGACCATTAAGGAATAAATGAATAAACACACTAACAGAAGATTTATTATTGTCATCAGTAAATGCCAGACTACACTGACATATGTTCAAATAGCTAAGGCAAAATCACTCTCAATTAGAAGTCCACACTACATAGACTAACATTCAAGAGTGAAAACAAAAGACAATTTCAGGTGGATAAGATAAATAGCTTACTACACAGTGACTCACTGATGGAAATTCTAAGAGATGTACTTCCCCCAAAGGGAGACTGAACATAAAAAGATGGAGCAAAATTCAAAAAAGAATAGTGAGCAAATAAAGTGGTAAATATGTAGTGAAATCCTAGTATGTTTTGACTAAATACAATAATGACAAAAATAATGATGACTTGTTTGCAGCAGGTTAAAATTCAGGAGTAATTAAATACCAAATAATAATAATATGGAAGAGTGAAGAAAAGAGTATAGGGTTAAATGGGCTAAGATCAATATGTTGTTAGAAACTGTAAGTGTTCATTATATCTGAAATTATAAAATAACATTGAATTTTAATAATTAAATAATATAATTCAATCATTAAAGAATACCACTAAAAGAATATAACTAGAACATATAATGACCAAATTAATAGAAAGAAAGAAAAAACAATGAAAGTACAATTGATGTAACAGACTACAAGAAAGTAGAAAAATAAAATATTGGCGAAGTACGGTAAATAGAACACACACAAAAAATAAAATGATAGAATTTAGTCTAAATATATCAGCAAACCATGTAAGTATATAACCATATTAAATTCAACTATTGAGAAACTCTGGAGATCATATATTTTTAAATTCCACTGGCAGGTTGTTTTTAAGAAACCAACTTAAATGAAAGATTGAGAGTAAAAGAATTGAAAAGTTATATTATGTAAATCTAACAAACAGAATGTTCATATAGCAATTATAAAACAGTGAGGACTGAATTCAGGGTTAAGAAACACTAATAGGGACAAAACACTAACAGCACAGTTAGGTCAATATAATTAGTTCTTCCCAACCCATAATTATTATAGATTTTACCTGAGCTTTGTCACGAACAATCTATGAAGTGTCAGGTATTTGCTTGTTTATTTACCCAAGCAATACATGAATATAACCCAAGTTGGGCCATTTCTAGGCACCATATAGTCTTTTTCTTTACTAATTATATGCATCCTATTTCTTATTAGAGTTGGCTATTTTCGTCCTTGTTTCCTCAGAGTAGACTTCTAATAAACATTTGTTAAGTGAATAAAAGACTACTAGAAACTTAATTACTATGTATTAGTAGCCTTGTTTCCAGTGCATTACTTTACCACTTGTACCTGTTCAAGTGGTATCTAAAAATTATGAATTATCAATTCATTCTTAATTTACAACATGTGTTTTAAGATACCTTCTAATTTACTTACCTGCTAGCAAATGTGTGAGTGCTGCCTTCTGAGCTGGATATAAAAAAAATGAAAAATAGTGCCTCATGTTAGTCCTAAAAAAGTCTTGCCAACTGCATGAATAAAAGGTCATTTTATAAGCAGTATTACCTCTTGTACAACACTAGTTACCAATAAAGAAAATAATTTTCAAGGTCCTGAATAAAGATGGAAATTAAATAATATTTTTATTTACCCATATACCTCATTCACAAAGAGTGTAAATTTCAAATCCCACAGTGAGGAGACTATCAAAAAAGCACAGATTTGCTTTTTCCTTATCTCTTCTGAACACAGAATACAGATTTGACCCTGACCCTGATTCTGCCTTTCATGCCCCAACTTTTAACTTTTATTCATTGATTTTGATAAAAACATTACATTTTGTGAATTTAAAGAACCCATACTGGTTTCTAGGCAATCTGACAGAATGAGAGGGCAGGGGGCAATTTCCCCTCTACATTCCTCATAACACAGAGGAGTGCTGAAAACAATAACACAAACACTGAATACATAACTGAGGTTAACAATAAGACTTCTCCTGGTGCTAGTAAAAGTGAAGAAACTGAGAGTTGAAATGGTAAACAGGAGCTAAAACTGAATAATTGCAGGGGCACCTAAACCAGTAATAACACCTTCAGGCTAGAGATTTAATAGCTCTTCCTTAGAAGGAGTTGAGGTTCCAGGCCTTTGCATGTGGGGAAACTGTGAGTTCCTTAATTAAACCTGGGAGCCATGAAGAGCCATACCACCCATGAAACACAGGTAATAAAGATTCTGACCTGTGGCCTTTAGAATGCATCAGGGAAATGAGGATATGTACATGGGGGAAAAAAATGCATCACTGAGCAAAGTAGGAATCCCAAAAAGTGTAATTTTAGGATTCCAGTTCATACTCCTATTAATTCCTGAATGCTGTGCATAGCAATTGTTTTAAATATTTTTGATTGATAAAAGAAGCAAAAGTGAAACAATCCACATGTATTTGTCTTCAACACAAAACATGCAGAATTCTTGTGGGAAAATCATAAGCACTGAAGATAAAAGAGTCTATGATTACAAACCACTAAGAGTTAATGGCAACAGCCACAGCAAAACAATGAATTCACTCACCAAAAACACAAATTATTAAAAAACGTTTATATAATATTTCAAATCTCCATAGAGATTTTTGCAAGAAGAGAATCCACAAATCTTAAACACGACAGTGATGGCAGAAGAACCGGTGAAATGAAAGAAAAATCTAACACAATGTGAGATGTAGATAAACATGAATGTGGTTGCAAACCATAAAGGTATACTACTAATTCTGATCAAAATGGAATAGCAGACTCAATTTACCCTCCTACCTAACACAAGTGAAAATCCAAACAAAATATATGAAATAAGTGGATTTCAGACATTGAATAGTAGGCAGCACAGGACAGTGATTTCTGATAGAGAGGAATAAAAAAGGTGAGACACCTATGATTGACCCTTCTTACTGTCTGGTGAGAGTTTCCAGGCTATGACACAGCCAGGGGGACCCGGGCAAAACCCAGAAATCTCACTGAGTTGAGCTAATAGAACTGGGGGTCTAGGGAGGCCGAGGCAGCTAGAATTCACAGAGAAAAATACCAGGAGGGAAAGAGCTGCAGAGAGAGAGAGAGTTCCTGAGATCTGTGGAGGGTCCCTCTTGAGTCTTCTGCAAAGTACTAATCATTGAATGCAAGTGAGGAAACTACTGAAGCCAGAGAAAAAACTATTTGAAATTGAGCAATCTTTAGTGTTCACGGGGACAAGAATAGCTTGTGTTCCCACCACCTGACTTTTAAAATACCATGTTTTGGAAAATTGGGTAGAGTTACTCAAAAGTGTATAGCCTCAGTAGTGGTGACTATTCTGATCCCACTAGCAAAACATTAAAAACAATGGTGTTAGAACAATTGGATATTCTTATGCAGAAAACAACCATTCTATCCATACCTTTTAACCTATACAAAACTTAATTCAAATTGGATATAGGCCTAAATGCAAAACCTAAAACTATAAAACTTTTAGAAGACAACACAGAAGAAAATTTGTATGAATTTTGGTTAGGCACTTATTTCCTAGATACAAAACTAAAATCATGATCTATAAAAGAAGAAATTCATAGATTGGATTTCATAAAAATTTAAAATTTTTGCTCTTTGGAAGAATAAAAAGATAAGCCTTAGATTATTCCTAGTCTACATACTTGCAAATCATATATAATAAGACTCATACTCAGAATATGTAAAGAACATTCAAAATGCAATAAAAAGAAAACAACCCATTTTAAAACAACCACAAGATCTGAACAACTCAGTAAACAAAAAGACAAGCTAATTAAAAAATGGGGCCTTTCACCTGGAACTACCATCTTCCAGCAACTTGTCAAAAGGTCCAACACAAAGGGAAAGAGGAATGGCACCAGCTATACATTCTTTAGGCCTTTTTGAAAACATGGAGTTGTTCCTTTAGCCACATACATGTGAATCTACAATTAAGATATTATAAACATCAAGGGAATGGGCACTGTTCAAAAAGGAATGTCCAACAAATATTACCATGGCAAAACTGAAAGAGTGTACGATATTAAGCATCCTGCTAAAATTAACAGAAAGATTCATGCCAAGACAATTAATGTACATAATGAGCATATCAAGCACTCTAAAACCAAGATAGTTTCCTAAAACATGTGAAGGAAAATGATCAGAAAAAGAAGGAAGCCAAAAAGAAAGGTACTTGGTGTTCAACTGAAGCACCAGTCTCCGCCACCCAGAGAAGAACATTTTGTGAGATTCAATCAAAAAGAGCCTGACCTGCTGGAACCTATTTCCTATGAAATCATGGCATAATAGTACAAAAATAAATAAGTAAAAGACCTCTGAACTATAAGTTTATTAATTACTTAATTATAAAATGGGCAGAAGATTTGAACACACACTTCTCCAAAGAAGAGGTACAGATGACAAATAACCACATATAACAAACAGCAATGTCATTAGTCATTATAGAGAAAAGTGACTTAAAAACACAGTAAGATGCCACTACACACTATCAGAATTGCTAAAATTCTAAAAAGAAATATATTACCATACTAAGCATTGGCGAGAATGTGGAAGAACTAGAATTCTCACATACTAGTAGCTGAACTATAAGATGGTACAGCTGTTTGGAGAAACAGTTCAGCTCTTTCTTTAGAAGCCAAACATACCTACCGCATTACCCTACCATTCATTCTTAGGTAACAACCCAAGAAAAAGAAAGCACATATTCACAGAGACTTGTATATAAATGTTCATAATGGCTTTATTTATAACAGCTAAATTCTGGAAACAACCCACACATCTATCAACAGATGAATGGATGAACAGATTATGCTGTATTTGTACAACTGAATACCTATCAGCAATAAAAAAGTACAACTACTGATATACATAAGAGCATGGATGGATTGCAAAATAATTATGATGAGTGAAATAAATCAGACAAAAATAAAGAGCACATACTGTATGATTCTATTTATACAGAATTCTAGAAAATGCAAGCTGAGCTGTAGTGACAAAGCAGATCAGCAGTACTGTGGGGATAAAGGAGATGGCAGAGAAAGGAGTACGGATTACCAAGGAACACAAGGAAGCGTTTGGGCATAACAGGTATCTCCATCATCTTGATTGTCATGAGTTTCATGAGTGTTACTTTTCAAATTATCAAAACGTACCAGATTATGAACTTAAAGAATATGCAGTTTACTGTATGTCAATTGTACCTCATTAAAACTGTATGTTATTTTATAAAAAGGACAAGCTATCACATAACAACATGGATGATCTCAAATGTATTATGCTAAGGGAAAGAAGGCAGACTCAAAACTCTACACACTATGATTCCATTTATACAAAATTCTGGAACAGGCAAAACTATAGCAAAGAAGACAGATCTGTCAGGGTCAGGAGCTGGAAGTGGGGTTAGAGGGAATTTGAGGGGTAATGGGATTGTTCTTTATTCTATGGTAGTCATGGTATGTGTATGTATTTGTTAAATTCATAGAATTACACACACTAAAAATATTAATTTTACTATATGTAAATTATAGCTCAGTTTTTAAAAGCCTGATACAATGAGCACTGAGTATTATATGCAACTAATGAAACACTGAATAATATATCAAAAACTAATGAGGTACTAAATTTAAATTTTTTAAAAAGCCTCATTCTAACACCAAAAGGAAAGAAGAAAAAGGAAGAGGAGGAGGAGGAGGAAGGGGAGAAGGAAAACAAACCATCATTGTCAGCACCACCATGGAGACCAGAATTGAAGACCCTAAAATACAGGAATTGCAGAAAAATAAAAGAGATAGAATGGGTAAGTGTCAATCATTGAAGAGATAATGATTAGAATTTTCTAGAATTGAAGAAAAACCTCATAATTAAAGATTATGCTGAGTTCAGAGCAGATAAATAAAAACAAACTCATCAGAACAGGTAATAATTTAGTAATAAGACTTTGGACAAAAGAATACTTGGAAAGCTAACTTAAAGAAGAAACACAGTTTAAGCATAAAGGTAAAACTGAATTAATTAAACTGACAGCAGACGTCTCATCACCAACAGTAAATGCCAGAATTCAGTGGCATATCACAAAAAGACTTATAGACATAATTGTTCACATAAAATGCTACACCCATACAAGAGTGAAAATGAAATAAAGCCATTTTCAGGCATATAAGTCAAACAGATTATTACACATGGACCATCACTGAAATAACTACTAAGACAGTGCTTCCTAAGAATAAAATTGAACCTAGAATGAAAAAAGCAGGATTCTTGGGGCGCCTAGGTGGCACAGCGGTTAAGCGTCTGCCTTCGGCTCAGGGCGTGATGCCGGCATTATAGGATCGAGCCCCACGTCAGGCTCCTCCGCTATGAGCCTGCTTCTTCCTCTCCCACTCCCCCTGCTTGTGTTCCCTCTCTCGCTGGCTGTCTCTATCTCTGTCAAATAAAAAAAAAAAATCTTAAAAAAAAAAAAAAAAAGAAAAAGCAGGATTCTGAAAAGAATAGTGATGATTGTGGTATCAAAAACCTTGTGATTAAATTTCATAATATTACATACACACACATACTCAAAAATGAGCACAAAAAAGACTGCATGTAAACACTGATGAATATGAATAAGGTCTGTAGTTTAATTATTAATATTGTACCAATACCAATTCCCTAGATGTGAAAATGCACTATGTTAATGTAAGATGTTATCATTAACAAAACCCAAATGAAAGGGATAAGGAAACTCTGTGTTATTTTTGCAAGTTTTTATATTTGTTAAATTTCAAAACAAAAGGTTTAAAAGAAAAGAATAGTAAGCAAAGACCTAGGAAATATAATAGGTAATCCTAGTAAGTACTGACTAAATGTAACAATAACAAAACAACACTAACTTATTTGGGGCAAAGTGAAAAGCCAAATTACAAACAATAGATGAAGAGAAGCTAGTGTTATAAGATCTTGCTGTAATTCAGATAACCATATATAATGATTAAATTTAGATGCTGTAGGGGCGCCTGGGTGGCTCAGTAGTTAAGCGTCTGCCTTTGGTTCAGGTCACGATCCCAGGGTCCTGGGATCAAGCCCTGCATCAGGCTCCCTGCTCAGCGGGAAGCCTGCTTCTCCCTCTCCCTCTGCTTGTGGTTCCCTCCCTCACTGTGTCTCTCTGTCAAATAAATAAAAAATCTTTTTAAAAAATTTAAAAAATAAAAATAAATTTAGATACTGTATATTACCTACAAATACTAAAATTTAAAGAAAACCATTTAAAAATAAAAAACAACATAAAAATGTGCAAAGTAATAGAAGAAAAAAGATAACAGAAAAAACACAATAAAGAAAATGGATTTGAGGAAAAGGAAAGAAAACATGCAAAAAAAAGATAAATAAGAAAAAATAAAATGGCAATTTTCAGTCTAAATATATGCCATCATATACTAAGCATATATGCATAGCAAACTCCACTATTGTATTCCATATAAAGGCTATTTATAAGAAACCAACTAAAAACAAAGACAGGTTAAGAATACGGGATGAAAAAAGATATACTAGGTAAGTCTAAATTTCAAAGACCATGTTGATATAGCAATATAAAACAGTGAGAATAGAATTTAAGAAAAAATTATTAATGATAAAAAGATAATACGCCAAGAAATCATAACTAAATTGAACATTAACACATTGTCATTGCCTCAGATTATATGAAGCCGAAGTTTCAAAACTCAGAGGGAAAGCCACAAAATACTGAAAAACTTTAGTTTGCTTCTCAGAGAAAATGAATTAATGAGCAGATGGGGGAATATCCCAATACAGATAAAAATGATTTGAAACAATATAATTAAAAAGTTTGTTTTTGAAACAAGAAAACAAACATGTTACAATAATTGAAGCATACCTACAGGCATACATTTTACAAAAATTGACTACCTTTCTGGTTCCAACATTTAAGAATAAATCATAGAAACAAGTCTCTCCCAATAAGGTAATAAAATTAGAAAATAATTTTTTCAGCAATCAAAATAAATCATATAATTGGAAAGTAAAGACTATATTCATAATTCAAACAAGAAATCATACTGGAAGTATCTAATTTTTTGAATGTCAACTATATATTAAAAACAAGAGTATACATGAAATGATATATAAAAGGGACAGTTTTAGCTTTAAAAGCATATATTGGAAATAAGAAAGACTGAAAATTAATTTCAAAAAAAGCATTAGACTCAAGAAAGCTAGAATTAAAACAGAGCAAAAGTAAAGAGAGCAGAAAGGAGGAAAAGAACACAACTTCAAGATAATAAAACACTAAGGAAATATAGAGATCTCTACAAACCCCCAAGTTATATTTTTTAAATTACCAATAAAACCTCTGAGAAGACTACTCATGAAAACGGGAAAAAAGAAAACACAGAAACAAAATTAGAATTCGAAGAGGAAATGTATCTCTTTTAAAGAAGGTTTTCATGTTTAAAATTATATATAATTCCAAAATAAAATAAAATATAATTCCAGATGTGGCACACTGATACAGCCATATGTAGCAAAAACATGTAATACATATCAACTTTCAGTGTAGAGGTTGTTCTCTGCAGAGATAATACTAGAAATGGATTGCAGCTGTAAATGTAATGGCTTATTTCATAAAAGAACCAAGAAAAATATTAACATTCGTTTACTTCCATGGGTGGGCAAATGAGTATTCGTCACCATGTTCTCTCTGTGTTTGAATTATTTTTTTAAATTAAAATATGTTCGGGGTGCCTGGACGGCTCAGTCGGTTAAGCATCTGACTCTCAGTTGGTGCAGGTCATGACCTCAGGGTCATGAGATCAAGCCCTTCGTCAGGCTGCTGTCAGGCTCCATGCTCAGTGTGAAGTCTGCTTCAGACTCTCTCTCCCTCTGCCCCTCGTCCCTATGCACTCTTCTCAAACTCTCTCTAAAATAAATAAATCTTAAAAAAAAAAAAAGATTCTCTCCCTGTCCCTCTGCCCCTTCCCCCACTAGTGCACACTCTCTCTTAAAAAAAAGTTAAATATGCTAAAGTCTAAATTATAAATTTGCCTTCTGAATACTTTTACCCAGAGAATAGTTTTAAAGTCATTTCTTACATAAAGCAGCAACGAAAATGGAAATATTTCATCTGTGATAAGGCCTAGAAATCTGCATTTCTAATAAATATTTCCGGTGGTTCTCCTGTAGGTAACACAGGTGACAATTTAGAACCACTAAAGTATTTGAAAGCAATACATAAGGATACATTTGAGTTCTTTCTCTCTCAATTTCCAAGGCAAAGACTTTGGCAAATTATTTGAATTATATTCCCAAATTTTTGCAACTTTAAAATGGGGATATTCAAAACTAGCTTACAAAATTAAATGAGATATTTATATAGTTCTCAAAATCCCTGTGAAATGTATAGCTGCTGCTCATGATACTGCCCTATATAGGACTAGAGGCAAATGGTACTAAATAACTTGGGAACACAAATTCAATTTACTCGCTACTTAGGAATTCCTCTTCCTTGGCAAACCACTTTTTCGAACTATTCCATGAAACGGCTATTATGGTTGCTATGATGATAACAGGTAAAGCAATGTAGAAACCTAGAAGCCACCGGTTCTTTTCAGCCTTCCTAAGAGCTCTTTCCACTGTTAAACCTAAAAATAGAAATACATTAAAAGTCAGAGTAAAAAAATTAAGCCATCTACTTTTACTTTCAAGTTGCAGCAAACCAATTCCAATGTTCTTAATTTTTGTTGTTATTCAAAGAACATGGAAAAATAGTAATAGAATCATAATACTTAGAACTATCTCTACAACCTCTCATTCTAAAAGATTAGAAAACAAGTTCCAGAAAGTTCCAACATATTCTACATTATAATGCAGCTATGGCAAAATCTCAGTATAGCACTCCTAAGTTGGACCCCAAAACTTCAATGATATATAATGTGGGATCATGTAATTGCAAGGTAATCCAACAAATTTACAGGATAGCCTAACAGAGAAAGTCAATGATATCAGTAAATAAAAATTTTAAAAGATACTCTCACTTTCAATCATGATATTGAGAGTTAATATTAGAAGAGCTAGATTAAGAAGACATACCTGGTTTTCATTTCTTGAAAAGAAGACTATTTACCTTTTAATTGCAAATATTGACTTCTAGGCAGCAAAAAATCTACCTTTGTTTTTGTGAAGATAAGCAATTTGAGAATTTATTAACTGAATATGTAAAGATATTAGATACTTGCCTTGTTTCCCAGACAAACTAGAAACTTCTCTGCCACGCCTTTTGCAAAACGGAGGCTGGTAGCCATCAAAACAATAGCACGTTTCATTGGAAGTGCATATCTAGGATCATTTTTAAAAACTTATATGATCATTTTAAATTATTTTCTCATAAAAAGTAAAATTATCAGATGGATCATCAAGCTTACTTTAATATTTTCATTTAGTGTAATTTCATTTATTTACAGAGATAATCCTACAAATCAAATGTTTGGTTTCTAATGCACACAAAAACATACACACAGTTTTTTAAAAAGTTATAGAGGCTCATAGAATTATATCAAGAAAATTTAATGCTTTCAAATATTCACCTGAAAACTTAGTTTGCAATTTCAGAAACATATCCTTAAATTCTAATGAAAATGAGACCCATTCCAGTGGCATCCTGGAGCCAGCTAGTATCACCTCCAGGGCTGATCGTGTAAATCTCTTCCTATCTCCAAGTTCAGTGACATTATGTGGTAGCTTGAAGTATTTGTACTTAAAAATGAGCATTTTACCCTTCCCCACTGTCCTTCACCAGAATTGGGTTGTGTTTTTTTGCTTTTATTTTTTTAAAGATTTTATTTATTTGAGAGAGAAAGAGGCAAGACAGGGAGAGAGAGAGAGAGAATGAGCGGGGGGTGGGGGGGATGGGGAGAGGGAGCAGCAGACTCCCTGCTGAGCAGGAAGCCCAATGCAGGAGTTGATCCCAGGACCCTGGGATCACAACCTCAGCTGATGTTTAACTAACTGAGCCCCCAGGTGCCCATTTGCCCAATTCTTAATCCAAGGGTTTTTGTATTCCAAGAGGCCATCAGATAATTAGATTAAGAACTGATGGTTTCTGTAATTAATAAATAAATAAATGAAATAATAATAGCAAACACCTTTATGGTACTTACTGTGTGAGCCTCTATTCTGAATACTACCTGGATTTACTCATTAAGTCCTCACAACAGCCCTGTGAGGTTTGGGACTATTATTATTCCCACTTTATAGATGAAGAAAATGAGGCATAGATATTTAACTTGTCAAAAGTTACATGGCTAGTAAGTGATGGAAAAAGGATTTAAACCTAAGCATTCTGGTTTCAGAGGCCCTGCCCTTGATCTCTTGCTATGCTTCCTCTCAAAATAATATAAAATTTCTCTGTTTCTAAGATCTCTATTTAACAACTTGAATCTAATTATGTGACTTATATGTACAGAGGGAAAAAGCGTTCTGTTCAGGGTATCCATTGCCTCAGCTTTTGTCACACCACTTTTATGCTGTGTATTGTGTATGTGTGTGTGTACTTTTACTCTGAAATAACTTCACAGAAGTGATGTTGTCTTTCTCAGAAGATATATGTTGTCAGTTTGTCCTCATACTGTATTGTTACTTTTGGATCACTTGGTTAACTGCTGTCTTCCAGGTTTTTCCTCTGTTACTATGCTTCCATTTGTAATTAATTAGTAATTTATAAGGAGATAGTTGTGAGATTCTGTAAGTATCTGAATCCTCATAAAACTTTCACCCACTAGTTTGAACATCCATTCATAATTATTTAATTTTATTATTCCTTCTATAACTGATTACACTGTAAGGAAGAATTTCCCCTTATCTTCATTTATTTCATTTATTTATTAAGTTATTCAGTTATTGCTATCAGTAATATGTTACTTATATGGTCAGATGATCTATGACAAGGATGCCAAGGCCTCTCAATGGGAAGTCTTATCTGCAAATGAAAACTGGGTATCCAAAGCAAAAGAATGAAATTAGACCTTTATATCACATCATGTACAAAAATTAACTCAAAATGCATTGAAGACCTAAATGTAAGACCTAAGACTATAAAACTCCTAGAAGAAAACATAGGGAAAAAGCTTTATGACATTGGACTTCACAATCATTTCTTGGACTAAAAGCACAAGCAACAATAGTAAAAATCGACAAATGGATCTACAACAAACTTAAAAACCTGTGCATCAAAGGATACAACCAAGAGAGCAAAAAGGTAATCTATTGAACAGGAGAAAAGACTTGCAAATCATATATCTAATAAGAGATTAATATCAAGAATATGCATAGAACTCATACAAATGGCCAATAAGAATATAAACAAACATTCAACATCAATAGTCATAAGAGAAATACAAATGAAAACCACAATGATATCACCCTATAGCCATCAGAATGACTACTATAAAAAAAGAAATCACAAAACAAGTGTTGGTGAAATTGGAACCCTTGGACACTGTTGGCAGGACTGTAAAATTGTGCAAATGCTATGGAAAACATTGGAAGTTGTTAAAAAGAAAAAAAAACACAGAATTACCATATGATCCAGCAGTCCTACTCCTGAGTACATACCTAAAAGAACTGAAAGCAGTCTCAAAGTGAAACTTTGCACACCTATTACCCAAGAAGTATTATTCACAAGAGCCAAGAGGTGTTAACAACCTAAATGTCCACTAACAGATGACTGTATTAACAAAATGTAGTACATACATACGAGGGAATATTATTCAACCTTAAAAAGGAAGGCAGTCCCATCACATGCTAAAACATAAATGGACTGAAATGAGCCATCAATAAAAGACAAATACTGTATTACTCCACTTATATGAGGTATCTAAAGCAGTCAAATTCATCAAAACAAAGTAGAATGGGGGTTTGCAGGGGCTGTTAGAATAGGGGAAAGTTAAGTTATCATTTAATGGATATTGCAATATTGTGATTTATAAGAAATAAATATTTCATCATTTAGATGACTGAAATATATTTCTCACATGTATTTGGTCTTTGTCCACAGTTCCTGGTTTACAGCTCCCATAACCCTTAGAATTTCCTGTACTGGGAGAGATAAAGGTATCTTTTGTTATGTGGTTGAAGTAAGTTTTGAAGGCATCTGAGGATGGGAGCTGGATGCCAGTGGAATCCATGTGGTTCCATGTGGCGGTGTGATTAGAGGGTTGGAACTTTCATTCCTGCCTTCCCTCCCAACCTTCACAGAGGTTGAATCAATTGTCAATGGCCAATGATTTAATCTGTTGTGCCTATGTAATCAATCCTCCATAAAAACCCAAAAGGACAGGGTTCAGAGAGCTTCTGGGTTGGTAGACATGTGAAGATTTGAGGACAGTGTGCATACAGAGAGGGCATGAAAGTTCGGCATCCTTTCCCTATACCTTGCCCTATACATCTCTTCCACCTGGCTGTACCTGAATTATATCCTTTTATAATAAAAGAGTAATCTAGTAAGCAAAATGCTTCTCTAAGTTGTGTGAGCCACTCTAGCAAATTAATTGAATCCAAGGAGGGAATCTTGGGAACCTCTGATTTATAGCCAGTTAGAAGTACAGGTAACAACCTGGGCTTACAACTGATGTCTGGATTGAGTTACCAAGGAGGAAGTCATTGGAACTTCCAATCTATAGCCAACTGGTCAGAAGCATAGGTGATAGCCTAGGATATCACCTAGGATAGCAACTGGCATATGTTGGGCGGGGGGTTGTGTGTGCAGTCTTGTAGGACTGGACCCTTAACCTATGGAATCTGATGTCATCTTTGGGTAGATAGAATTGAATTGAATTCTGCTGGTGTCCAAGAATTGCTTTTTGGTATAGGAGGAACCCTAGCACCCACATTGGAAACTGGGTGCTCAGAATACCAAAAAGAGTATCAGAGTTTCATATTTGCAAGATAAAAAAGTTATGGAGATCTGTTTCACAACAATGCAAATATATGTAATACTACTGAACTGCAGACTTAAAAATGTTAAGATGGAAAACTTTGTTTTTTTACCACGGTAAAAATCATTCATATCAGCTTTATTCAAGATAGCCAAAACTTGAAACTATCCAGTTATCATCAACAGATAAATGAATAGTTTAATATCCATGAAATGAGATACTAAAAGCAACAGAAACAAACTATTTTGTCTAAGTATGTTACAAATGCCACCACTCATTATTATTGTTTACTTGAAATAGTCAATTATCTTTTTAAAAACATTTAAATGAAATATAGTATTTTATCCACATATTTTTCATTCCAGCACTCTTCAATGTTTTGTTTAGATCCACATTTCCACCTAAAATTATTTTCCTTCTACCTAAATATAGTTTAATATTTCCTTTAGCGCATATTTTCTAGCAATAAATTCTCTCAGATGTTCATACCAAAAAGAGTCTTTTCTATCCTTAATTTTTAAAATATTTCATTGGTTACAGAATACTTTATTTACCCCTTTTCCCTCACATTTAAATAATGTAATTTAGTTGTTTTCAATCTTACATATTTTCTGATAAAAAGTCTGAAGCTATTCTTGTCATTGTTCCTCTGGACATAGTGTATCTTTCTTCTCCAACCACATTTAAAATATTCTCATTAATGTTGGTTTTCCGTAATTTGATTATAATGTGCCTTCATGTGTATTTCTTTGTGTTTTTCTGGCTTGAGATTTATTAAATTTCTTGGAACTCTGAGTTTATGGTTTTCACCAAATTTTGAAAATTATTAAAAATTTTTCTAGCCTCCTCTGTCTCTTCTCCTTCTGCAACTCTAATTACAGGTACACCAAACCATTTGATATCACCCCAGGAATTACTGGTTCAAGTTTTTTTTCAATCTTTTTCCTTCAGTTTGAATAGTTTCTATTGGCTTATCTTTAAATTCACTGAAATTATCTTCTGTATCTGCTGAGTTGTTAATCCCATCCATGGAATTTTTCATTTCAGTTATGATATTTTCCCATTTCTAGAAATTCTATGTATGCTTTATATATCCCATTTATTATTATGTTAATATTTGCTGAATACATGAGAAAATTTAGAATCACTTTTAAAAGTCCCTGTCAGCTAATTATATCATTTTAAACATTCCAGGGTCTATTTTTATTGGCTAATTTTTTCTCCTGGTGTGGGTTACATAATTCTCCCTCTTTGCATATTTCCTTACTTTTAAAAATCTTATGCTGGATATTGTGGATATTATATTGTAGAATGTATAGATTTTGTTGCTTTCCTTTAAAGATTGCTATACTTTGTGCTGGGAGTCTTTTATTTGCAAAACAGATTGATCAAAGCCTGTTTTTAAACTTTGATATGGAAGATCTCAAATATCCTTTTCTCTAGGGCAAATTTACTGCTGCTGGTGCAGTAATGACTTTTCTGGGGTTTCTAGCGAATGTTCCAAGTTTTCTAGAGTTTAGTAAGTTGCATGAATAGAAATGAATGTGCAAACATTATTAACTTTCCTACACTCTAAGTGTAACGGGAAAAGATCCCTAATCACGCTAAAAACAAACTATGGAATATGGAGAAAAAATTTTAAAAAGCAATATTCAACATCACATGAAAAAAAACATAAAACTTTCCTGAAAATAATATCAAAGATTTGAATAAATAATCCAAGAAAGAATAATTAGAAAACTTGACATATATAATATTAATATTTAATTGATTTTTACCAACTGCTGTAAAACATAAAACAGTATTATACCATTGTGAGAATAGTCAGATCAATAAATAGAACAGCCATTACACATATCTGACAAATGATAATGTACACAGCACCACATCTTAGATACCACATGGAAATTGGAAGCCCAATGGGCAAAGGGCAGGAACAGTTTTTTTCTATTAGAATATATCTATCAAGTGAGGTTTTAGGGTGCCTGGGTGGCTGTTGGTTAAGCATCTGCCTTCGGCTCAGGTCATGATCCTAGGGTCCTGGAATCGAGGCGAGTCAGCTTCTCCTTCTCCCTCTGCCACTCCCCCTGCTTTTTCTCTCTCTCTTCCTCTCTCTCCCTCTCTCAAACAAAATCTTTTTTAAAAAAGATGAGGTTTTAATTCTTTTAAATGATAACCATAACATCAAAACAAAATATTTCAACTCTAAGAATACAATACATATACACCATATTTTAGGTTTGTACTCCTAAAGTATGATTTGCACTTTTTTAAACATAAATTGAACTTAGCATTGGATGTATGGATTAGTTTTGTTAAGATTCATCAGTACCACACATACTGACTTGCTCTTAAGTTTTTATTTAAATTTCAGTTAATTAACATACAGTATAATATTAATTTCAGATGTAAAATATAATGATTCAACAGTTCCGTACAAAACCCTCTGCTCATCACAACCAAAGTGCATTCCTTAATTCCCACCACCTATTTAACCCAGCCCCCGGCCCACCTCCCCTCTGGTAATCATCAGTTTGTTCTCTAGAGTTCAGAGTCTCTTTTATGGTCTGCCTCTCTCTTTTTTCCCCTTTGCTCATTTGTTACTTTTCTTAAATTCCACATATTAGTGAAATCATAAGGTATTTGTCTTTCTCTGTCTTATTTTACCCAGCAAAATATTCTCTAGCTCCATCCACACCACTGCAAATGGCAAGATTTCATTCTTTTTTATGGCTGAGTAATATTCCATTGTGTACATATACCATATCTTTTTTATCCATTCAGCACTCAGTGGACACTTGGGCAGTTTCCATAATTTGGCTATTATACATAATGCTGCTATAAACATTGGGGTGCATGTATCCTCTGAATTAATGTTTTTGTATTCTTTGGTTAAATACTTAGTATCGTAATTGCTGAATTCAGTAAAGTCACAGGATACAAAATCAAAAAACAGAAATCTGCTACATTTCTATATACTAATAATGTAGCAGCAGAAAGAGAAATCAAGGAATCAATCCTATTTACAACTGCATCAAAAACAATAAGATACATAGGAATAAACCTAACCAAAGAGATAAAACACCTGTACTATGAAAACTATAAAACACTGATGAAAGAAATTGAAGAAGACACAAAGATATGGAAAAACATTCCATGTTCATGGATTGGAAGAACAAATATCGCTAAAATGTCTATACCAAGCAAAGCAATCTATACATTTAATGCAATCCCTATCAAAATACCAACAGCATTTTGGGTGCCTGGGTGTTAGTTAAGCATCTGACTCTTGATTTCAGCTCAGGTCATGATCTCAGGCTCATGGGATCAAGCCCTGCTTCTGCCTCCACGCTCAGTGCAGAGTCTGCTGAGATTATTTCTCCCCCTTTTCCTCTGCCCCTCCCCTACTCACATGCACACTTTCTCTCTCTCTCTCAAGTGAATAAATAAATCTTAAAAAAAAAATAGCAACAACATTTTTCACAGAGCTAGGATGAACAATCCTAAAATTTGTATGGAACCACAGAAGACCCCAAATAGCCAAAGCAACCTCAAAAAAGAAAAGCAAAGCTAAATGTATCACAGTTCTGGACTTCAAGTTATATTACAAAGGTGTAGTGATCAACACAGTATGGTCCTGGCAGAAAAACAGACACATAGATCAATGTGACAGACTAGAAAACTCAGAAGTGAAAGCACAACTATATGGTCAATTAATCTTCGACAAAGCAGGAAAGAATATGCAATGGGAAAAAGACAGTCTCTTCAACAACTGGTGTTGGGAAAACTAGATAGCAACATACAAAAGAATGAAACAGGACCACTTTCTTACACCATACCCAAAAATAAATTCAAAATGGGTTAAAGACCTAAATATGAGATAGGAAACCATCAAAATCCTAGAGGAGAACACAGGGAGTGATCTCTTTGACACCAGGTCTAACAACTTCCTTCTAGATTAATGCCTCCTGAAGCAAGGGAAACTAAAGGAAAAATAAACTATTGCGACTTTAACAAAATAAAAAGTCTCTGCACAGTAAATGAAATAATCAACAAAACTAGAAGTCAACCTATGGAATGGGAAAAGATATTTGCAAAGGACACATCTGATAAAGGGTTAGTATCCAAAATATATGACAAAGTTACAAACTCAATACCCAAAAACAAATAATCCAATTTAAAAATGGGCAGAAGACCTGAATAGACATTTTTCCAAAGAAGACATCCAGATGGCCAACAGACACATGAAAAGATGCTCAACATCACTCATCATCAGGGAAATACAAATCAAAACTACAATGGCATATCACCTTACACCTGTCAGAATGACAAAACTGAACAGCACAAGAAATAATAGGTGTTGGCAAGGATGTGGAGAAAGGATACCTCTTACACTGTTGGTGGGAATGCGAAGTGGTACAGCCACTCTGGGAAACAGTTCTTTAAAAAGTTAAAAATAGAACTACCCTACAATCTAGAAATTGTACTATTAGGAATGGTTTTCTGATCAACACATGGTTATTAAACATTTAAAGATATGTTCAATCTCACTATATGTTCAATAGTCAAGGTATATTAAATAAAACCATAGTAGAGAACTTTTTTTCGTGTATCAAATTGACAAATATTAAAAATAAAATACTACTTAGACTTGAAAGAACTGAGAGAGACATTCTCATATGCTTATTACAAATAAATTTATAAACTTTCTGGAAAGCACCTAAAAATTTTAGGTGAATATCTTAAAGGGGATTACCCTCTTACATTCTATAATCCACTTCTGGAAATCTGTCCCACAGAAATAACAATAATGCTTGCAAATGTTTCTATACAAGTTTCTCATCAGATCAAATTTCAATAATAATGAAGAATCAAACATTATATGATATTTAAAATGGTTAAAATAAATAAAGTTATATAATATTATTTTCTATAATGATTTTTAGGCAATGTGTAAAACAAGGAAAAATTCTTAGGAGTAAAAATGCTTTGGATAGGAAAAGCATGCTGCTACCCTCTATACATATGTCTTCTTAGCTGAATCAATGACTAAATGAATGAGGCTGTGCTCTCATACATAAACATATTTGGTGAATGAATGAACAAATTTATACATATTTATACATATACATATGTACACATGGACAAAGAAACAAAGCTTTCAGGAGAAGAATTATGTCTATAATATTAAAAATATGGTTAATTTTTTGCTTTCTACTTTAGATTTCTAAATTTCCCAAGTCTTTCATGATAAATAAGTGGTACTTTTATTATGAAGAAAGAAAATAATAAGTAATATCTAGGAATTTGAAGGACTGAAAACTCCCATTGTTAGCAGGTCAACGATTGACCTATTAGGCAAATTTAGCCTTTAAATAAGTTTTCTTTGACATGCCCAGAGTGTTCACAGGTAATATTTATAATACTCATTGCTCAAGAGGATTGGGGATAAGGGAGAGAGATGAGGGGGAAGAGGTAATATTTTTTACATCGTAAGTAAAATTAGAAGTGTTTTGGCATTTGGGAAAAATAACTTGGCTTTAACAAATCTATCATTAAAACGTTAAATATATATATATATATATATATATACTTCAACCACGTAGTCACCCTCCTGGTGATCTTCCCACAGCAATGTATGTACTAGCGTGCAAGGACATACATATACAAGGATACTTATTAAATCTATATCTACTTACTTGGAAGCAACTAAGTGAAGCATTGTTGAATGAAAAAGTAGGATATGGAAAAGGGCGATACACCTATGTATCTATCTAGCTAATATCAATCCATAGATATAGAGATAGAGAGATAGATGTACATTCAGCAAATATTTGAGTTCCTACAATGTGCCAAGCAGAGTTCTGGGCTCTTGCTAAGTAACATCAAAGAATACATGTCTATATGAATATAGCTCTGTACATGATTAAATGAGTCTAGAATAAACAAAAGAGCAATGATACATGGTAGATTTATAACAAGAGAACAAAACAAAAACTAATGTGATAACATTGGTGTAATTATGTAATCCTATCAGTGAATATGCATATATACAAACACACATGTGCATGCACAGAGACATTCAAAAGAATAATCTACAATAAAAAACATAACTAAGTAGTTGTGTCAATGGCGACACAACTATTTAATGTCTATGGTTGTATACCGAATTTGCCTTACTTGTTTTGTTTATTTACTCCCTTGGCATATTTAAATATGTGAAACCTGAAAGAAAGTTTTCAACAGACACTATTTTTTAATTTGGATAATGATTTACACTTGTATTAGAGTGTAAGCTTTTTTTAACTTACTAACTATGCACTACAATCTGTTTTTTCTTATTATTCTAATATTTATTATTCTAATATTGTGTGATTTTGAGCTTATGCTAATTTTCTGAAAGTCAATCTACAGAAAGACAATTTGCCTAGGCAAATCATTCAATGTCCGTTTCCTTAACAGTCAATTCATCAAATAGTTACTTAGTATTTAGAATGCCAAAAGATTAAATCTCTGTATTTATATAGAAATATGATTGGCTGGGTTGGCTGTCACTGCACTGGTAGAATTCTGTGAAGTTTTAGTAGAGCAGTTTTCATTTTGTTTTCAGAAAAGCATTTTAATAATTTTCCATTTTTATATGCTCAATTGATATCTCTCTAGCTATAGCAACAGAGACCCACTATTCCAAATTTTTGTGAGAACAAGCACAGAACACCAGTTCCTGGTCTGGCATGTGAGGAGCTTGAGGGTCACCACTCCATCCCAATAAGTAAAAAGCTGAATAAACTGAAAATTAACTATTCTTCTTATATCCATCAGAAAGGTGAGATCAGGGGACAAACTATCACCTCCAAAATTGGAGTCACAGGCCAATACACAAAATCACAATTTAACAAAACAGAAGCCCACATGGGAATAAGTACCAGAGTAGGAAAAATTAAACTGTCATTGATGTACTCCTTGGAGGCTCAATTAGAGTTAGAAACTTCAGTGGGAGGGAGGTCTAGTTATTACTCTGTCCCCACACTTTTGTGAGTTTTACATCTAGGAGCTCAACCAGATTCTCACAGTAAATACAAGAGAAAAATTCCCAGTACTTACAGCAGGGGGAAGGGAAAAGGAACCAGTTTTGAAATATGCAAGAGAATTCTGCTCTTCTGAACAAGGCCTAACTTAAAGAGAAACTATTTTACCAGAGGCTAAAATTATTGAGTTTTTTCAAAGCCTAACTGACATAGGGGAAGGGAAATGCCCAACTTCAGTCTATTCTAGCCATCTTGTCCCACCTAAGAGAAGGAGAAAACTTAGAAGCACTTGTGAAATTCACAGACCAGAGGCATAGGCTCACTAAAAGAGTGAGACTTAATTACATGACTACAGAATCCTACCCCAACACCTTTCCAACACAACTTCCTAATACATTATTATCAGTTCCTTTACTTTTACATCATGTCCAGCTACCAAGAAAAAAAAATCGCAAGGCATACAAAAAAGCAAAAAAACTCACAATTTGAACAGAGCAAACACTAGAACCAGACTCAGCTAAAGGAAGGATGTCAGAATTATCAGACCAGGAATTTAAAACAGTTAAAATATGCTATGGGTTCTAATGGATAAAACAGACAGCACGCAAGTTTAGATGGGCAATATAAGCTAAGAGATGAAAGTATTAAGAAAGAATCTAAAGGAGTGCCTGAGTAGCTCAGTTGGTTAAGCATCAGCCTTCAGCTTAGTTCATGATCCCAGGGTCCTGAGATCAAGCCCTACATAAGGCTCCCTGCTCAGCAGGGTTCTGCTTATCCCTCTCCTTTTGGGTGTGCTCTCTTTCTTTCCCTCAGAAAGAATCTAAAAAGAAATTTTAGAGATAAAACTGTGAAAGAAATGAATAATGACACTGATGGAATCAGGAGTAGACTTGTAAAGGCTGAGGAAAGAATCTCTGATTTTGAGGGTATCTCAATAGAAACTTCCCAAACTGAAAACTAATGAGAAATAAAGACTGAAAAAAAAAAAAAAACACCAGGAATTCCAAGGAATGTGTCACAACTATAAAAGGCACACCATATGTGTATTTAGCATACCATAGACAAATAAAGAAATAAGAGATATTTAAAGAAATAATAACTTAAAATTTTTAAGGTCAGACACCAAACCATAGATCCAGGAAGCTCAGAAAATAACAAGCAAAAATTTCCACCTAGCTATACCATTTTCAAACTTTAGAAAATCAAAGATGAAGAAAAATATTTTAAAAAGCCAGAAGGGGGGGGGAATCTAGAGAGGCGAAAGGATAAAAATTACATTAGACCACTATTCTGAATTGATGTAAGTAAGAAGTGCATGGAGTGAAATATTTAGTGTCATAAGAAAAGATTCTCCAAGCTAGAATTTGGTATCCTGCAAACTACTCTTTAAAAGGAAAGAAGATATAGACTCTTTCAGACAAACAAAAATTGAGAAATTTGTCAACAAAGGAAGTTCATCAGAGAAAAGGAAAACCTTACAAGTCAGAAAAATTAATATTTTACATACAGAGAAAAGGAGCATTAAGAATGGAGTAAGTGAACATAAAATAAAAATTTTTTATTATTCTTCTTAATTGAGCTAACAGATACTAGATTATTCAAAGCAATGATAACAAAAAGTATACATACTTTTGTGTGAGTAAAATGAATCACAGCATGATAGGAAAGTTGGGAAAGAAGATATAGATTATTTACTTATTATAAGATTACTTACACTACTCGTGGTACAGAGGTATTTGAAACTGGACTTACATTAGTTGTGAATGTATATTAAAAACAGTAGGGAAACTACTAAGAAAAGTAAACAATGAAGTATAACTGATATGCTAAGAAAGGAGGGAAAACAGCATCATATAAAAGGCTCAACTAAAACCACAAAGACAGGAAAACAGTGGAAGACATAAATAGGAACAAAAAAACAACAGCAATAAACAGAAAACACAAATAAGTGCGGTAGGGGGAGGAGTTAAGATGGCAGAGGAGTAGGGTCCCCTTTTTCAGCTGGTCCCCTGAGTTGAGCTGGATAGGTACCAGACCATCCTGAAAACCCATGGAATCAGCCTGAGACGTAGGAAGATACATCTGGATCTCTACAAATGAACATCTCCAGTGTTGAGTACTGAGGCAGGAAGCAGGGAGCCATGAATCCGTGCACAGATATCGGAAGATAGACGGAAGGGGGAGGGAGCCTCCACGCTCGGGGCCTGGAAGCCGTAGCCACCTGCACTGGGGAGCAGGCTGGACTCTCGGAACAACACCCTCGAGAGAGCAGACTGAGACCGTGAGCCTGGGAACGTATGTGCGACCAGACTGAAAACCAGAGCTCCAGAGCCCCTCCGAACCATACTGAAACAGGGAGCGCGGGAGCACACGCGGGAACCAGGGGCAGCCGGCGGCTGGCGGAGTTAGAAACACAAAGGACAGAGAGTGCCAGCCCTGGAAGTGAGGGCTGAGACACCAGCTGTGGGGCGCACAACCCGGGAGGCTGCAGGGTTTTTAGCAGCACCAACAGAAACAGAGTTAAAGAGGCCAGGAAAGCTCAGTGGAGAGCGAACTGCGATCTCTCTGTTCTGAGACAGAGGCTAGGATTTGGCCACTGCTGCTCTGACTCTCAGAAGAGCCACAGAAAATCGCCAGGGAAAGCTGCCAGAGAACAAAAGCCCGGAAATACCAGCTCACATTGTGCCAATCCCCATCTCCCCTGGCAGGGGACAGGGAGACTCTACACAAACAGGGTTGCCTGAGTATCAGTGCAGCAGGCCCCTCCCCCAGAAGGCAGGCGTAAAAATCAAGAAGCCCACATCCCTAAGGTCCCTATAAAACAAGAGCACACTGCTTGGGTCCTGGTCAATAATTTGGGCTCTGGACAACCCCGCAACCTCTCCTCAGCAGAATGACGAGAAGGAGAAATCCCCCCAGCAAAGAAAAGATAATGAGTCTGTGGCCTCTGCCACAGAACTGATGGATATGGACATAACCAAATTATCAGAAATGGAGTTCAGAATAACAATGGTCAAGATGATGTGTAGACTTGAAAAAAATATTAATGAAAATATTAACGAGAATATAGAATCTCTAAGGGCGGAAATGAGAGTGACTATGGCAGAAATTAAAATGTTATGAATCAAATGGAGTCAAAACTAGATGCTCTGACGGCCAGGGTAAATGAGGCAGAAGAACGAATAAGTGAATTGGAGGCTGGGATGGTAGAAGAGAAAGCTAAAGTAGAAACTCGGCTCAAAAAAAACCCAATCTCAAGAATGTAGGTTATGGGAGATTACTGACTCAATGAAACGTTCCAATGTCAGAATCATCGGCATCCCTGAGGGGGTGGAGAAAGAGAGAGGTGTAGAAGAGATATTTGAACAAATTATAGCTGAAAACTTCCCTAATATAGCAAAGGAAACAAGCATTCATGTCCAAGAGGCAGAGAGGACCCCTCCCGAGGTCAATGACCACAGACCTACACCATGTCACGGTCATAGTGCAATTTGCAAATATTAGATCCAAGGATACAGTATTGAAAGCAGCCAGGGCAAAGAAATTTCTCACGTACAAAGGCAAAAATATTACGATTACGTCAGACCTGTCTACACAGACCTGGAATAAGAGAAAGGGTGGGGGGGGGGCATTTTTAAAGCTCTTTCAGAGAAAAACATGCAGCCAAGGATCTTTTACCCAGCAAGGCTGTCATTCAGAATTGATGGAGAGATAAGGAACTCCCAGAATCGCCAGTCACTGACCAATTTCGTAACCACGAAACCAGCCCTACAGGAGATACTAAGGCGGGGAGGGGGGGGTTCTATAAAAGTAAAAAGGCCCCAAGAGTGATACAGAACAGAAAGTTACAATCTATAGAAACAAAGACTTTACAGGCAACATGACATCATTAAAATCATATCTCTCAATAATCACTCTCAATGTGAATGGCCTAAATGCTCCCATAAAACACCACAGGGTTGGAGATTGGATAAAAAGACATGACCCATCCATTTGCTGTCTACAAGAGACTCATTTTGAACCCAAAGATACATCCAGACTGAAAGTGAAGGGATGGAAAACCATTTTACATGCCAATGGACCTCAAAAGAAAGCTGGGGTAGCAATTCTCATATCAGACAGATTGGATTTTAAACTAAAGACTAGTTAGAGACACAGAAAGGCACTAAATTATTCTTAAAGGATGTATCCAACAAGTGGATATGACAATTATAAATATTTATGCCCCCAACAGGGGAGCAGCAAGATACACAAGCCAACTCTTAACCAGAATAAAGAGACATATAGATAAAAATACATTAATAGTAGGGGACCTCAACAGTCCACTCTCAGCAAGAGACAGATCACCTAAGCAGAAAATCAACAAAGAAACAAGAGCTTTGAATGCCATACTAGACCAGATGGACCTCACAGATATATATAGAACACTACTCCCCAGAACAACAGAATACTCATTCTTTTCAAAAGCACATGGAACGTTCTCCAGAATAGATCATACGCTGAGTAACAAAACAGGTCTCAACCAATACCAAAAGACTGAAATTATTCCCGCCATATTCTCAGACCACACACAATGCTTTGAAATTGGAACTCAACCACAAGGAAAAATTTGGAAGAAACTCAAACACTTGGAAACTAAGAACCATCCTACTCAAGAATGATTCGATAAACCAGGAAATCAAAAATCAATTTAAACAATTTATGGAGACCAACGAGAATGAAAACACAATGGTCCAAAACCTATGGGACACTGCAAAGGCAGTCCTAAGGAAAAAATACATAGCCATCCAAGGCTCACTCCAAAGAATAGAAAAATCTAAAATGCAGTTTTTATATTCTCACCTCAAGAATCTGGAACAGGAACAGAAGAACAGGCCTAATCCACACACGAAAAAGCAGTTGCTCAAGATTAGAGCAGAGATCAATGAATTAGAAACCAGGAGCACAGTAGAATAGATCAACAGAACTAGAAGCTGGTTCTTTGAAAGAATAAATAAGATTGATAAGCGACTGGCCAGACTTATTCAAAAAAATACAGACCCAAAAGAATACAGACCCAAATTAATAAAATTATAAATGAAAAGGGAGAGGTCACAACCAACACCAACGAAATAGGAAGGATCATTAGAAACTTTTACCAAGAGCTTTACACCAATAAATTAAACAACTTGGAACAAATGGATCCCTTCCTGGAAACCTATAAACTACCATGTCTGAAACAGGAAGAAATTGATAATCTAAACAGACCGATTAATTATGAAGAGATTGAAGCAGTGATTAAAAACTTCCCCAAACACAAGAGTCCAGGGCCTGATGGATCCCCTGGGGAATTCTACCAAATATTCAAAGAAGAAATAATACCTTTTCTCCTGAAGCTGTTTCAAAAAATAGAAACAGAAGGAAAACTACCAAACTCATTCTATGAGGCCAGTATTACCTTGATTCCCAAACCAGGCAAAGACCCCAACAAAAAGGAGTATTACAGACTGATATCCCTGATGCATAGGGATGCCAAAATTCTCAACAAGATCCTACTAATAGGATCCAACAGTGTGTACATTAAAGGGATTAATGTGTGTACATTAGTGTGTACATTAAAGGGATTAATGGGTGTACATTAGTGTGTACGTTAAAGGGATTAATGTGCATTAATGTACATTAAAGGGTGTACATTTAAAGGATTATCCATCACTACCAAGTGGGGTTCATCCCTGGGATGCAAGGGTGGTTCAACATTTGCAGATTGATCAATGTGATAGATCACATTAATAAGAGAAAGGACAAGAACCATATGATCCTTTCAACTGAGGCAGAAAAAGCATTTGACAAATACAGCATCCTTTCCTGATTAAAACTCTTTAGAGTGTGGGGATAGAGGGTACATTCCTCAATCTCATAAAAACCATTTATGAAAAGCCTACAGCAAATATCATTCTCAATGGGGAAAAGCTGGGCCTTTCCCTTAAGATCAGGAACACGACAAGGATGCCCACTCTCGCCATTATTGTTCAACATAGTACTAGAAGTCTTTGCAATAGCAATCAGACAACAAAAAGGGATAAAAGGTATCCACGGCAAAGAAGAAGTCAAAATGTCTCTCTTCGCAGATGACATGATACTCTATATGGAAAACCCAAAAGATTCCACTCCCAAACAATTAGAAGTTATAGAGCAATTCAGTAATATGGCAGGATACAAAATCAATGCTCAGAAATCAGTTGCATTTCTATACACGAACAATGAGACTGAAGAAAGAGAAATTAGGGAATCTATTCCATTTACAAGAGCACCAAAAATCATTACGTTATCTCAGAATTAACTTAACCAGAGACGTAAAGGATCTATATTCTAGAAACTACAAATCACTCTTGAAAGACATCGAAGAAGACACAAAAAGATGGAACAACATTCCATGCTCACGGATCGGAAGAATAAACATAGTTAAAATGTCTATGCTACCCAGAGCAATCTACACTTTCAATGACATATTGATCAAAATACCAATGACATTTTTCAAAGAGCTGGAACAAACAGCCCTTAAATTTGTGTGGAACCAAAAAAGGCCCCGAATCACCAAGGAAATGTTGAAAAGGAAAAACAAAGTTGGGGACATCACATTGCCTGGTTTTAAGCTATACTACCAAGCTGTGATCACCAAGACAGCATGGTACTGGCACAAAAACAGATACATAGACCAATGAAACAGAATAGAGACTCCAGAAATGGACCCTTAGCTCTATGGTCAACTAATCTTTAACAAAGTAGGGAAAAACATCCAGTGGAAAAAAGACAGTCCCTTCAAAATGGTGCTGGGAAAATTGGACAGCTACATGCAAAAGAATGAAACTTGACCACTCTCTCACACCATACACAAAGATAAACTCCAAATGGATGAAAGACCAACATGTGAGACAGGAATCCATCAAAATCCTAGAGGAGAACATAGGCTGTAACCTCTCTGACATCGGCCACAGCAACTTCTTTTATCTCACATCTCCAAAGGCAAGAGAAACAAAAGAAAAAATGAACTTGTGGGACTTCATCAAGATAAAAAGCTTCTGCACAGCAAAGGAAACAGTCATCAAAACAAAGAGGCAACCCACAGAATGGGAGAAGATATTTGCAAATGACGCTACAGATAAAAGGCTGGTATCCACAATCTATAAAGAACTTCTCAAACTCAATACACAAGAAACAAATAATCAAATCAAAAAAAGGCAGAAGACATGAACAGACACTTTTCCAATGAAGACATACAAATGGCTAACAGACACATGAAAAAATATTCAAAATCATTAGCCATCAGGGAAATTCAAATCAAAACCACCTTGAGATACCATCTTATGCCAGTTAGAATGGCAAAAATGGACAAGGCAAGAAACAAGAAATGTTGGAGAGGATGTAGAGAAAGGGGAACCCTCTTATACTGTTGGTGGGAATACAAGTTGGTACATCCACTTTGGAAAACAGTGTGGAGGTCCCTCAAAAAGTTAAAAATAGAGCTACCCTTGACTCAGCAATTGCACTACTGGGTATTTACCCCAAAAGTACAGATGTAGTGAAGAGAAGGGCCATATACACCCCAATGTTCACAGCAGCATTGTCCACAATAGCTAAGTTGTGGAAAGAGCCGAGATGCCCTGCAACAGATGAATGGATTAAGATGTGGTCCATATATACAATGGAATATTACTCAGCATCAGAAAGAACAATTACCCAACATTTGCAGCAACATGGACGGGACTGGAGGAGATTATGTTAAGTGAAATAAGTCAAGCAGAGAAAGACAATTATCATATGGTTTCGCTCATTTATGGAACATAAGAAATAGCAGGGAGATCGGTAGGAGAAGGAAGGAAGAATGAAGGCGGGGGTAAACAGAAGGGGGAATGAACCACGAGAGACTATGGACTCTGGGAAACAAACTGAGGCTTTCGGTGGGGGGGGATTGGGATAGGTCATTGATGGGTAGTAAGGAGGGCACATATTGCATGGAGCACTGGGTGTTATACACAAACAATGAATCATGGAACACTACATCAAAAACTAATGATGTACTTATGGTGACTAACACAACATAATAAAAAATTTAAAAAAGAAAATAAAATATTAAAAAAAAACTAGGCAATTTGAGCAGGGTAAAGTTTTGAAGGCATTAAAAAAAATAGAGATTAAATCAATAAATAATAACCTTTCAAAACAGAAAGCACAGGTCCAATTGGGTTAACTAGTGAATTTTACCAAACATTTAAGGAAGAAATCATACCAATTCCAAATAATTTCTTTCAGAAATTATAAGTAGAATGAATACTTCTTGACACCTTTTGAGGCCAGCATTACCCTAATACCAAAGACAAAGACATTATGAGAAGACTATAGACCAATACCTCTCATGAAATGTGATCTAAAAATCCTCAACAAAATATTAGAAAATTAATTCCATTAATGTATAAGAAGTATTATATACCATGAGCAAGTGAGTTTTATCTCAAGTACATAAGGATGGTTCCACATTAGAAAATCAATTAATGTAATCCATCATATATCAACAGCTAAAAAAGAAAAATCACATGACCATATCAATAATTGCAGAAAATTATTTAACAAAATTGAACTCCTATCAGAAAGCTATAAATAGAGGGAAACTTCCTCAAATTAATAAAGAATATCTTTTTTAATAACGTGACAGATAACATTATACCTAACTGTAGATTAAAGCTTTTTCATTAAGATAAAGAATAAGGCAAGAAAGTCCCTCTTTACAACATCATATTGACAAGGTAAGAAAATAAAAGGATAAGGATTGGAAAGGAAGAGATAAAACTGGCTTTGGGGTTGACAAAAGCATTATCGTGTCATAAGAACTCCCTCCTTTGGCTCCCCTTTATAAAAACAAGTAAATTTCAGGATCCATCCATGAACAAAAGTACCTCTGTGAGAGTTGTGGAATCAAGCACTACAGACCAAAGGATATGGGAGGAGTCTTGCCCACTTGTGCATCAGGTAATAGGCAGACAGATCTCAGTACAGGCTGTGGAATCAGAAGGATCCAGTGAAGAGGACTCAGCTGCTCTTATATGCAGTTGGGGAAAACAGAGAGAGTGCTGATGTGGGCAGAAACCCATGGAGAAGAGAGCCTTACAGAAGTCTTCCCAGGAACAGTGTCCCAAAAATAAATTCCTCTGTTCCTTTGAAGCACCCCCCAAAAAAATATAAAATAAAATAAAATAAAATAAAATAAAATAAAATAAAATAAAATAATAAAATAATAAAATAAAATAAAATAAAATAAAATAAAATAAAATAAAATAAAATAAAATAAAATAAAATAAAATAAAAGAGTTCAGGTGCACTGAAGAGGGTAAGAGTAGCTGCTAGTGCCATCCCTCCCCGAACGGCACACAGTCCAAGGCTGAACTAGCCAGTAGACACAGTTCCCGGTATATGCTTTCATTACTTCAGTAGGAAGCCTGCCCACAAGTGAGTAGATCCTCACACAAAGATCCCCCCTTACCCAATCCAGGGGCACCCACAACACCCCAAGTGCTAACCCCACAACTCCCCACATTCTGCAGCCTGCTCCCTCTGTGTGCTTCTGAGTTTGGCAGCAAAAAGCTCTGGTAGACAGGGAATACCCTCAGAAAATCAGGCCAGGGTCCTTGAACAGGGAGAAATCACAAATTTAAGCTGTAGCACACCTTCTAGAAAACAGAGTTTTCCAGCAGCTGGCTTGGTGTGTTGTAAGAAACAGAGAAGACGTACCAGCTTAAGAATTCTTCCACAAGAGGGTTCAAGAAATGTGGAGCAAGTATATCTATGTAAGGTTGTAGAGAGACCCCAGATATAAGTAAGACCAGCAAATGTTATCTCCCACCTGATGACAACTAGTAATGATTTAAGAAGCTGACTACTTCAAATGTGAAAACAGCAACACAAAACTCCAAGGAACATGAAGAATCCTGGAAGCATGTTATTACCGAAAGATAACAATAATACTCCAGTAACTGAACTCAAAACACAGAATTTGGCAAGTTAGCTGAAAAATAATTCAACAAAGCTGTTTTGAGGAATTTAACAAAGAGATAGAAATCATAAAAAAGAAAAATTCTGGAGATACAAAATGTAATAAATGACAAGAAAAATGCAATAGAGAGCATCTACAGCAGGACAGAACAAACAGAAGATAGAAGTATTGATCTAGAGTACAGGAAATTTTAAATAACCCAGTCAGAGTAGAACAAAGAAAAAAGAATGAAAAAGAGTGAAGAAAATAACACATGATCTAAAGGGAAACCATCAAACATATATATTAGAATAACTGGAGTTCCAGAAGAAAGTGAGGAAAAGGGACAGAAAGTCTATTTAGAGAGAGAATAGGAAAGGTTCAGGGAAGATGGTGGAGTAAGAGATCCTGAGCTCACCTCATCCCATAGACACACTGAGATAACAGCTCAATATATGCAACTAACTCTGAAAATGACCCGAAAAATGGCAGAACAGATGCTCCATCATAGAGAGGAGACTACATTAAAAAGGGTAGGAGGGGTAGAGATGCAGTTGGGAACCAATCCCCAGTAAGACTAACCACAAATAGGAGGAATACCCCAAGTAAAGAGCCGAGAGGATCAGACCCCATCCTAGGCATCCCAGGCACTAGGGACCTGCATTGAGAAGACAAGTCCCCATAATATCTAGCTTTGACAACTAGTGGGGCTGAACTTTAGGAGCTTTTAAAATCAGCAGGGTTTAACTCGGGAGAGCTAGAGGATGATAGGAAACTGAGTCCCCACCTTTAAAGAGTCAGCGAAATAATTAACTCAACCTGAGACACAGCACAGAAGCAATAGATTGAAAAGTGCCTGGGGTATGCACGAAGAAGGTTTATTTACTAATCTCAAAACATGCACTGGAGGGGCAGGGATCTTCAGTAGATACCTCTAGGAACAAAATTGCTAATGGGCACCATTTCTCTTCCCCTCCCCCAGCTTGGATAGCTGACACTTGTGGGAGCCAGTGCTTTCTTCATCTAGCTAGCTACCACCTCATGCCCTGTCTCCACATTCCCCATCAGACCTGCCCCCATCTAATCTGCATGCTGCAGCAAGCATCTCTCCAAAGCAGCTCCTGCCTTGCCTCACTCCTGCCCTGCCTCACTCTGCAAGCCCCAGCAGGGGTGAGTGCCTCTCCAGAGTGACTTCTGCCCTGGGGAGAGGGGGAGATAACCACACACACCAGCATACCCATGGTTCCTCCCGCCAGACCTCTTAGCTGGCTGCACAGAGAGCAAGCTCTGCCCTTTGGCATGCTTGCAACTGTGGCAAAGAAGCTAACTGCAGACGTCTAGTTGGCCTACGAGCCCCACTCACCAACAAAAGCCTCTCTGTTGGCCACTTAAGGAGCAAGCCCCACCATTCAGTATATCTACATTTGTAGCCAGAGGCTGACTGCAGGCACCTAGTCTGATTGCCAACCTTGTCCACTAGTGAACCTGTGGTGACCTCTGACAGGTCTCTTAACAGCACAGGAACAAAATCCTGCCCAGTGAGACAATGGGCAAAGGAGGGCATTGTAGCTGGCTGGGCTAAGGCAAACATGGCTCAGCCACAATCGCAGGGTACATGCAGCCCACACAGGAGATACACGTAAGAGTGCCTGGTTCTGGTGACCAGGGGGCATTGTGCTACAGGGCACCACAAAACCTCTTCTACGCAAAGCTACCACTTCCAAGACCAGCAGATATAGCTGATCTCCCTAATACAGAAAAGCAAACACAGAGAGTTAGACAAAATGAATAGAAGAGGTCTTTGGCCCTTTGCTCTTTTTTAAAAGATTTTATTTATTTGAGAAACAGAGTGAGAGAACATGAGCCCGGGGGAGGTGGCAGAGGGAGAGGGAGAAGCAAATTCCCCGCTGAGTAGGGAGCCTGACACAGGCCTCACCCAGGACCCTGAGATCATGACCTGAGCTGAAGGCAGATGTTTAACCGACTAAGCCACCTAGGCGCTCACAGCAATTACAGTCTTTAGAATTTACCCAAATGAGCTGAAAACTTATCCCCATACAAAAAACTGCACATGAATGTTTATAGTTGCTTTATTTATAACTCAAAATGTGAAACAACCAAGATATCTATCTTCAGTTGGTGAATAAGTTATGCTACATCCAAACAACAGAATATTAGCACTAAAAAGAAATGAGCTATCAAGCCAGGGAAAGACATGAAGGAACTTTAAATGCATATTATTAAGTCTAAAGAATGAGTCTGAAGAGGCTACACACTATAAGATTCCAACTATATGGCATTCTGGAAAAAAGCAAAACTATGGACACACTTAAAAGATAGTTAGCAGAAGTAAGAGAGATAGAGGGATGAGTAGGCTGAGCACAGAGGATTATTAGGGCTATGGAACCACTCTGCGTGATACCATTAATGATGGATACCTGCCATTATACATTTGTCCAAATGCATAGAACAAACAACATCAAGAGGACACCTTGTATAAACTAAGGACTTGGAGTGATAATGGTGTCTTTATAGGTTTATGATTGTAACAAATGTACCACTCTGGTGGCGAATGTTGATGGTGAGAGAGGCTGTATGTATTGGGGTTAGGAGGTATATAGGAAATCTCTGTACTTTCTTCTCAATTTTGCTATGAACTTAAAACTGCTAAAAAAAATAGTATATTAAAAAAGGAGGATAAAACCGAGTTTTCCCTCACTGTATATATTCACAGACATACAAATTATGGCATAATTATCTTCCCTTAATGAACAGGTGAATGTATTCATCAAACACGTCTGAAAAGTAGCCATCTATAGGAATAAATCTGTTAGGGTCATCAACAATTTAATTCTATACAATGTTCTCTAATACTACCTTTGGTTAAAAATTTAGTAACCCAATTTAATTCCACATTGAAGTGAGATACAACACACACTCTCAAATAAAAGAAACACAATAAATGTTGAGTGAATTAAATGATGCTATAAAGTGTCCAAGATAGATGTGACTTGGGGAAACATAAATTTTGTGCTTACTTACTCCACGTCCTCCGCACTGCTTTGCACAAATATCTGCTAGAGTTATAAGGTACATTGATTCTATGCATTCACGATTTACACATATCTAAAAAAAGAAAAAATACAAAAAACTTTTTCCATATTACAGAAGCCCAACTGTCTTAATATTACAATCAGTAATTTTATACCATAAGACCATAGCCATTCAATATAATACATTTCCATCTAAGTACTACTTTTGCTATAACCTGCAAATTTTTATATGTTGAATTTTCATTTTCACTTAGTTCAAAATATTTTTCAATTTCTCTTAAAATGTCTCCTTTGGCACATGTGTTATTTAAAAATGCTTGTTTAATCTCCAAGTATTTGGGGATTTTTCAGGTAAGTCTAATGTAAAGTATGTACAGGGTGATAATAATATGTCCCTGTAGGTTCATCAGTTGTAACAAATGTCCCACTCTGGTGGGGGATTGTTGATAATGGGGAGACTATACTTGCATCAGAGCAAGGGAGTATTATGGGAATTCTGTACTTTCCTTTCAGTTTTGCTGTGAACCTAAAACTGCTCTAAAAAATAGTCTTAAAAAATAATTCAGTGTAGAGAAATGGGAGATAAAAATAAAACAAGACCAACAACAAAAAAAAATCATATCCATATAACCACTTTTTATTATAATACTCTGAAATCTAACAAAACTATCCCTAAGAGTACGATTTATATCTTGACTAGGTTTTGTTCCATATATCAAAAGTTTGTATTTGAAAGAAAATCAATTCAATATAATCAAGACATATATTAAGTTTTAATCAAATTTGAGCTATTAGAGTCCCCTAATAAAGATAATAGGAATCATTATTAAAATATGCTACATATACCTAACATTCTATCTTGTAATGTCTGAAACATTCAGATATAACCGCTTCGAGTTTAAAGTGTAATACTCAGAGGATTAAGGATAATATATCCTTACTCCAATATTTACAGCAATATCAACTTCTCTAAGTTGCAGTTCTCTTACATGAGTACAATCATACTTTTTCTAAAGAATTTGAGATTTGTTTCGAGATTAAAATGAAATACTGTATGTGCAAATGATTTCCTTTTAAACACTTAAGCACAGCATAACTCTCTTCAAAGAAATGGCCTCACAAAACCCTTTCTAAATCCAAACTAAACCTTTTAAGGCTTTACTGTGTGTGTTGAGTTTTCTCATTAGTTCTTTGGCCATGGTGGTGTGTCTAACAACTCCCTTTCGAATGTAGTCTTTATTGTCTGCTTGCCTCAGTTGAAACTGAGATGAAGAGTCCTCTTATATAAGGATGCTACAGACAAAAAAAAAAAATTTCCAAGAATGTTTCATCATATGTGATTTATAATATCATTAAACACTACCTCATAAAATGTGTTCTCATGCATTATCACTGAGGACTGTCCACGTTATTAAAAGGATTCTATTCTTATTATATTATCAACTGAATAATATCAAATCACCTCTTGACTAGGTTTCATTTTTTAGTTGTTTGGGCTCCATGGCCTAAATATATCTACTGAACTCCTTGGCATAGACCTCCATTAAGGAGGCATTTATGACTCCGGGGCATGAAGACGAAGTCAATATTAAGAAGACTACACACTGTGCTCACTTTGGCAGTACATTTACTAAGAAGACTACTTACTGTACCTACAGTAAAATTCATTTAAACTATAAAACCACCAGAGTGGCTACTGACATACACATTTCACATATTAAATAATTTGTTCAAAATCATCTATTAAGTGGAAACATCAGAACATAGATGCATGTACATCTTTGTTTTTAATGCCTACAGCGTATACTATATTATGGTTCCTCATAAGCAAAGATCTGGCCAGGAATTAAATGACATTTTGAAGTAAATTTATTCCCTCTATGTTTTCTCCAGATATGGGTTAGCCTCAGAGATAATAAATTACAATAATCAATAATAATAGCTAATCTATATTTAGCCCTCACCCTGTGCCAGTCATCATACTAACCACTTTACAGTTATTTCATTTAAAATGTCTTTGCAATAACCCCACTGAGTAAATGCTATTATTATCCTCACTTTACATACAGTTATAGGTATCTCAGACTGGCTATGTAACTTGCAAAATGTCAAAAAAAATAAAAAAGCCGTTTTGAAGATTTGATTCTAAGAAGGCTGATCTAAGTTGTGCTCTTATCTACTGGGCTACAAAGAGACATATATTACTAAGTGGGATTTCTTCTTTCTTCCCTCAGGAGAAAAGTGAATTTCCATGCTATGGAGTACTTAATATATTCCCAAGATCTCTCCCCTCCACACTCCAGTCCCAAAATACTTGGGAGTTTCTTTGGTCATAATACTGAAATTCTGAAGAAGATCAAACATTCCTATTGCCCTTTTAATATCTGGAGACAAAATGAAGCTTATGCATTTTCTTCTTATCTAAATATTTAAAGTTACATAGCACTAGAAATGAATTGAAATTTGATACATAAATGAAAATATTTATTAAAGAAATGAATAAAACTAGATTTAAAAAAAAACAGATTTTAAATCATTTACCCTCCCTTTATCACATCGAGAGCCACTGAAGACTATCATTGGATCTCGTTTTGATTGAGTCGATTTGTAGTCTATAGTTATACATAAATTATTTTGTACAAAAGCATAAATCACAGCACCATTTTCTCTGTAAAAAGGAATTCGAGTAGGATAAGTACAAATTAACCTTCCACATTGAAGATTCCTGCAAACATAATAAAATTATATGATTATTACACATTAGGCATTTATTAGGAATGCTTCAGATTTGCTTTCTTTGACAAAAAAAAAAGAACAGTTCTCCATTTATGTCAAATGTTACTAGGGAAAATGTAATATTTTAACACTAACATTTAAAGTAAATATTCTTGTAAGCTTGTAAGCTTATCTTTCAATGGCGCTAATGGTCTTTTATTCCCTGTGCAGATTTATATACTTACTTTCAAATAATCAACTCACTAAAGTATTTCATATCCCTCTGTAGAGGGATAGAAAGATAAATAAGTTGTGACCCCCACCCTCAAGGACCTCACAGTTTAATACTAAATGTAATATATATCCCATTAAAAGTGCTACAAATAAAATAAAATAATTCTTACAGAGATTTAAGATGAGGACATTCTAATTTAGCAATTAGGAGAAATTTCATGGAAAAGATGCCATCTGAGTCAAAGCTTACTAATTCATAGACTTTCAATAGGCAGAGAGTAAGGTATTACTAAACAAAGTAACAGCATAACAAACCAAGGAAACAAAACTATGTGGCGTGTTTACCAGTGTACAAATTCCATAAGCACAAGGGCCACATATGCTTTGCTAACAAGTAGCTAACCCAGTGTCCAGCACATAGTAGATTCTTAATAAATGTTTGTTAAAATAAATTCATGACCAAAATATCAAAGAGCTTGCTCTTCAGATGCAGGAGAAACTTAATTTCATTCTATAGACACTGGGCAGTCTTCAGCTTGGGCAAGCAATGAAGTGAATGGGGATAGTATTTTTATAAGGAAAATGAGCAGGTTTAAATAGGAAAAACGAAATGGATATTATTACTTTCAACCTTGGATTGAATTTAGAAGCCTAATGACCCACATACAAATATACAAAAATTAGACAGAAATTTAAGCCTGTAGCACAAGAAAGACGTCAGTGCTACAGAATTTAAGATTCACTCCCGTACACATGTAATACTTGAAACCAATATAATGAATGACATATATAGAGAAAAACTGAAAATAGAATCTTACAGTACATAAGAAAAGTATCTTTAATATTGCATAGCATACCTCCATGTACAGAACTGATATTCACCTCTTTTTAGACCACAATTCCCAAACCTATCAGCTTGAGAGTGTATTTCTTCATAGCAGGCAAATGGTGCATTTTTTGAACCTGCCAACATTAGAAATATATTTGGATTAAAACTCCCTTCCTTTTTCATCTTAATCCATTCCCTCATATATTATATGTTAGCTTTGGCTTCTCTACTAGTATCTAATACAGGATGATTACCCAACATTTGCATCAACATGGATGGAACTGGATGAGATTATGCTAAGTGAAATAAGTCAAGCAGAGAGAGACAATTATCATATGGTTTCACTTATTTATGGAATATAAGGAATAGCAGGGAGATCATTAGGAGAAGGAAGGGAAAAATGAAGGGGGGGAAAGAGAGAGGGAGACGAACCATGAGAGACTATGGACTCTGGGAAACAAACTGAGGGTTTTAGAGGGTGTGATGGGTATTAAGGAGGGCACGTATTGCATGGAGCACTGGGTGTTATACGCAAACAACGAATCATGGAATACTACATCAAAAGCTAATGATGTACTGTATGGTGACTAACATATCATAATAAAAGTTTTCCTAGTGAGACTGTAAGAAAAGAGAATTAAAGTGATAAGCAGTGCTTATAGTTATAGCTCCTTTTGTTTCATTTTTGGTCATTTCCATCACAAAAGATATCGTGAGGGGTAAGGAGAGTTACAGGAGCATAAACCATAAGAGTGCTCTGTGAAACACGGCAATAGAGAGATAATACAAGAAAACTCTACTTGCTTTCCTAGATTATGAGTCGGAACTCATAAAAACCCAGGTCTATAACAAAATCTCACTGAAGAAACCTAACTGTATCTTCAGGAAGCCTAAAATGAAGGGAGCAAAACTGCCAAACTATGAACTATTTTTTCCTTCATTACTATATTTGGTTTTCATCACTACGTAAAAAATTACCAAAATTTTGGGAACTTAAAACAACACCCGTTTATAATACCAGACAAATGAGTCCTCTTTTTGCTCAAGAGTCTCATAACGCTAAATAAAGTTATTGGCTGGGGCTGCAGTCTCATCAGAGGCTGAAGTCCTCTTTTGAGCTCACTGGTTGTTAGTAGAATTCAGGGGTTTTTTATAGCCATACCTTCCTATTCTTACTATCTGCCAGGGGTTGCTCTTGGCTCCCCTCATGTCCTAGTCACATGACCCTCTCACAACATGACAGTTTATTTCTTCCAAGCCAGCAAGAGAATCTCTCTGACATCTCCCATCTTTTAAAGAGCTCACAAGATTAGGTCAGGCACACTCAGAATGATCTCCCTTTTGATTAATGCAAAGCTCACTAATTATGGACCTTAATTTCATCTTCAAAATTCCTTTATCTTTACCATATACTAAAATCACAGGAATGATATTCCATCACATATTCACTGGTTCTGCCCCAACTCAAAGGGAGGGATTATCCAAGGCCTGTTCACTAGGAGAATCCTGAATTTGCATGGAACCACGAAAGACCCCAAATAGCCAAAACAATCCTGAAAAAGAAAAGCCCAGCTGGAGGCATCACAATTCTGGATGTCAAGTTATATTATAAAGCTATAGTAATCAAAACAGTATGGTACTGGCACAAAAACAGATACATAGATCAAAGGAACAGAATAGAAAACCCAGAAATGAACCCACAACTATATGGTTAATTAATCTTCGACAAACCAGGAAAGAATATCTAAAGGAAAAAGACAGTCTCTTCAACAAACAGTTCTAGGAAAACTGGAGAGCAACATGGAAAGAATGAAACTAGACCACTTTTTTACACCATACACAAAAATAAATTCAAAATGGATGAAAGATCTAAAGGCGAGACATGGAACCATGAAAATCCTAGAGAATATAGTAAGTAACCTCTTTGACATCAGCTGCAGCAATTTCTTTCTAGATATGTCCCCTGAAGGAAGGGAAACAAAGGCAAAAATAAACTACTGGGGCTACATCAAAATAAAAAGCTTCTGCACAGTGAAGGAAATAATCAAGAAAACTAAAAGACAACCTATGGAATGGGATAAGGTATTTGCAAATGCCATATGTGATAAAGCAGTAGTATCCAAAATAGATAAAGAACTTATCACACTCAACACCCAGAATAATCCAATTAAAATGGGCAGAAGACACGAACAGACATTTTTCCAAAGAAAACATACAAATGGCCAATGGACACATGAAAAGATGCTCAGCATCACTCATCTTTAGCAAAATATAAATCAAAACTAAAATGGGATATCGCCTCTCACCTGACAGAATGGCTAAAATTCATAACACAGGATATAACAAATGTTGGCAAGGATGTGGAGAAAGGGGAACCCTCTTGCACTAGGTGGGAATGCAAACTGGTGCAGCCATTCTGGAAAATAGTATGGAGGTTCCTAAAGAGGTTAAAAATAGAACCACCCTAAGATCCAGCAATTACACTACTAGTATTTACCCAAAAGATACAAAAATACTGATTCAAAGGGACACATGCAGCCTGATGTTTATAGCAGCATTATCTATAATAGCCAAATTATGGAAAGAACCCAAATATCCACTGACTGATGAATGGATAAAGAATATGTGGTATACCCCAAAGATACAGACATAGTGAAGAGAAGGGCCATATGCACCCCAATGTTCATAGCAGCATTGTCCACAATATAAATTGTGGAAGGAGCTGAGATGCCCTTCAACAGATGACTGGATTAAGAAGTTGTGGTCCATATATACAATGGAATATTACTTAGCTATCAAAAAGAACGATTTCTCAACATTTGCTGCAACGTGGATGGCACTGGAGGAGATAATGCTAAGTGAAATAAGTCAAGCAGAGAAAGACAATTATCATATGGTTTCTCTCATCTATGGAACATAAGAACTAGGAAGATCGGTAGGGGAAGAAAGGGATAAAGAAAGAGGGGGTAATCAGAAGGGGAAATGAAGCATGAGAGACTATGGACTCTGAGAAACAAACTGAGGGCTTCGGGGGGGGGAATGGGATTGGCTGGTGATGGGTAGTAAGGGGGGCACGTATTGCATGGTGCACTGGGTGTTATACGCAACTAATGAATCATCGAACTTTACATCGGAAACCGGGGATGTACTGTATGGTGACTAACATAATATAAAAAAACATTAAAAAAAAAAGAATGATAAAACTAAAAAAAAAAAAAAAGAATATGTGGTATACATATACAAGGGACTGTTACTCAGCCATAAAAAAGAATGAGATCTTGCAGTGCCTGGGTGGCTCAGCCTGTTAAGCGTCTGCCTTCAGCTCAGGTCATGATCCCAGGTTCCTGGGATCCGCCAGCATCAGGCTCCTTGCTCAGCAGGGAGTCTGCCTCTCCCTCTCCTTCTGCCCCTCCCCTGCTTGCACACACACACTCTCTCTCCCTCTCTATTAATAAACAAATAAATAATCTTAAAAAAAATAATGCTTTCTTGCCATCTGCAATGACATGGATGGAGCTAGATAATAATATGTTAAGCAAAATACATCAGTCAGAGAAAGACTAATAACATGTGATTTCATTCATATGTGGAATTTAAGAAACAAAATAAATGAGCAAAGGGGGAAAAAGAGAGAGAGGCAAACCAAGAAACAGACTCTTAACTATAGAGAACTGATGGTTACCAGAAGGGAGGTGGGCGGGAGCATGAGTTAAATAGGTGATGGGGATTAAGAAGTGCTCTTGTGATGAGCTTCAGGTGTTGTATGGAAGTGCTGAATCACTACATTGTACACCTGAAGCTAATATTACACTGTAGGTTAATTAAATGGAATTTAAGTAAAAACTTAAAAAAAGAATTCTGCCTAGCACAGTTACCTTCTCTAAAATGAAACTTGCTAAACACAGCTGCCTCATCTATAAAAGTAAACAATATCTACCTCAACGGATTGTTAGGAGAATTAAGATGATGTTTATTTAGCCACTGTGAATTCCCATCTAATCCTTCTCCATCTTCTTTTATGATTAAGGGGATTTCTCTGGCTTACCTGCTCCTTTCATTAATTACATTTCCCCCCACATTCTTTTTCTTTCTTTACCATTTCCTAATTCTCTTCTCACCATTTTTAAACTTATTGGTCCATCAAAGGTGACTGTATAGATACCATCAGGAAAGATGATGTTATTTCTACGTATTCACAATATTTAATCAGTTCACTTGTAAATCTGAGATACCAGGTTAGTAATGCCAATTCAGGGCTTGTTAAACACCAAGATATTATTCAAGAAAAGTCAGAAATTGGATAATTCAGTCCCGTTTGGAGAGATAATACAAAAATTGTATTTAATCACAGACTACAGACAGCCCCCAACTTACAATGGTTCAACTTAACAATTTTTCAAATTTATGGTGGTGCAAAAGCAATACACATTCAGTAGAAACTACACCTCAGAATTTGAATTCTAATCATTTCCTGGGCTAAGTGGTAGGATACCCACTTGTGATGCTGGGCAGCAGCGGCAAGCCACAGTTCCCATCAGACACACGATCATAAGTGTAAACAACCAATACACTTACAACCATTCTGTACCCATATAACAATTCTATTTTTATAGTATTCAAAAAATTACATGATATATTCAACACTTTATTACAAAATAGACTTTGTGTTAGGTGATTTTGCCCTATTGTAGGCTAATTAAGTGTTCTTTCTGAGTACCTCTAAGGGAGGGTAGGCTAAGTTATGACATTCAGAAGGTTAAGTGTATTAAATGCATGGTTTATCAAGATACAACCCCATCATAAGTTGAGAAAGATCTGTATAGTCAGATGACTTCTGTTGAAAGTCATGTTCTTCTAGGCAATTTTTTTATTAGTCCATCTATTGCATCTAAAGGTACCAATGAACTTTATTATTAATTTCTCTCTTGAATATCCTCTTTCATTAGTGTTAGGGACTTTCTCTCAGATCGCTGTGGGTTTTCCAGGGTTAGATAGAAACACTAAAAAGGCAACACTTTGCAAATGTGAAGTCACATGTCAAAATGTTCCCTTGAATCCAGTATACTGACCAAATCTTCTAAGAGAATCTGCCCTTTCATAATTCAAATAGTGTACTTAGGTTCCCTGTATTCTATTATCAATGCCATGAGGTACAGTTAAATAGTGAATGCACTGGCATAGATATTTGTGCATGGCTGGTACTAGGGCAGTAAATGTGAATGTTGGAAAATTACTGAAATTAATTTAGGCAATCCTCATAAATAGCATTGAGCATTAGGAAGTTTGAGGCTATACCCCTTGACAACTATTAGAGACTACTAGCTTATGTTTCCAGTTGGATGGCTACCCATCTCAACTAGAATAAGCAGAGCCACTGAAATATTAGCTAAAATTTTAGCTTTCATAACCTGACATCTGATTCAACTTCATCTTGTGACTAACAGGCAAATATTTACAGTTTAACATATCCTAAAACCAAATTCTGATTTACTGCTAGACTTCCTTATTTCCATTTTTAGGACCATTAGTCAGCCAGATGTTCAGGCCAAAGCATTAATCATCTTTGATTTCTTTCTTCTCCTCACTACCTGCCTCTACCACCTAATCCAAGTCTTGACACTATTTCTTAAATACAGCCAGAGTATGATCACTTCTCACCTTCTCAACGGCTACAAGTCGAGGCTGAGCTATCATCAATTTCTCTTCTAATATTCTATAAAAGCCTTCTATTTGACTCCCTGCTTCCATTCTCCACTCCCTATAGCACATTCTGCATACCATAAATCAGAGATTTAAAAAAAATAAAAATCATTTATCAGTCTCTGACTTAAATATCTCGAATGGCTTCCTATTTCCACCAAGGATAAAATCCAATTTTCTTACCATGATCTTCACTCAACTTGGTTCACCACAATTCAGCAACACTGTCGTTCTTTTTATGTTTATTGCCTGAATGCTTCACTGGACTATAGCCTCCATAACAATAGGAATCTTTTTTTTTTTTTTGGTCTTGTCCATCACTGGGTTTTCAGTGCTAAAAGGGTAGTGCCATGTCCAATTAAGGTGTTAGATAAATATTTATTGAGTGAATGAAAAAATCAACACCTTGGGTAACTATATCCCATAATCTTTCTTCCTTATGGAATTTGACGTCCAAAACCAAGACCTCCAACATGAATTATACCTATTCTATTTGAGGCAATAGAGATTTTTAAAGATTAATATTTGAAACAAACTTCTTAGTGATCTCTTCTAAATTATATTTCCAATGTCAACTCACTAATTTCGTTATATTTTCTGTTTTGTGGTCCCCTAAATATTTTTATTGAAAGAAGCAATATAAATCCTACATTTTTCAAAGAATTAGAAGATAGAACAAATTTAAATTTTCCACAAATGAATGATGAGAGGAGAGAGTAGAAATCTTTTCCTCATGGCTTCTAAGAGAGTCTTAAGAGGCATTTAAGATAAGTAAGCATAAACGTACTGAATCTGAAGCCCCTTGACCTATAATTCTTTTCTACCTCCAATAAACTATAGATTACTACTGTACACCAGCTTAAATGATGGAGAAATCCCATTTCTAGTAAGTCCAGAAAATTCATAAAAAATTATGAGACTAAGAACAGACTAATGAAATATAATTTATTACACTGGCATTGAAGGAAGAAATCATAGGTAGTTTATCTTTCTTTCTCTTGTTTTCATTTATGTTTACATTCCAGCTTCATTTTTCTATTTCATTAGGCCCACCTTTCTCCACATGGTTAAAAGCATAATTCCCAAAAATTCTAGAGCTTTACATATGATAGTTTTGAGTCCTTAGAGGGAAATTTCTCTAAGTTCAACTGTCTAGAAATTCCAGAAAAAGAGATTCAGAACTTCCCCAACTCCCTTAACATGTGTCAGATGCTCACCTTAACATGGACCAATTGTATCAAGACTGGAGAGTACTGCAGTTGGATCAGGCCTGGTTAGGTACTCACTACAGTACAATCAAATCTGAATAAAGGTATTATAAGACCATACTGTACTAATAGGATATTTCCCACAGTAACCATGTGGATATTGGACAGTTCCTGGAAAGTGGTACTAAGAAAATTCTACTGAGATCTCTACAGAAAAAGATGAATCTAGAAGTTTACTGTGAAATCTTGCTTCTTATTATCAATAAAACAGTTCATGACACTTTGATCCCTATTGATCTCTGCCTTCTCTATATAAACTTTGGCACTCCAGACAAACATGACTAGTAGGAAGAGTATCCTGCTACCATAACCTCTAATGACTAATGCTGAGCTAAAAAGAGAAGACAAGACAGAAACCGGCAACTGTCCCCCAATATCAATTCTTTTTTTTTTCCATTTAGTAATAGAAGTTTCTTATTATTAGCAGGGCAACAAACACCATGCTAAAAAAAAAAAAAACATTTCTCAGACTCTTGCAACCAGATGCGGTTATGTGACTAGGTTCTGGCCATGAGAAAAGCAGCAGCTAGTATATATCCAAAACATCAAGTTACTGGAAGTAAATAAAAGGTAGTTACAGTTTCATTTCCTCTTCCCTTAGGCTGGTATAAAGATTTTGTGCTGGGAAACTATCTTCTACCAGAGACACAGGTATGGCTGAGCAAGAAGAAATACCACAGATTCTTGGAAACTGTCATAGAGCAAAGTCACTGAGATGTCTTTAACAACATGCCTACCTCTGGAATATTATATGAGAAAGAAAAAACTTTGAACCACTGTATTTGTGTAATAACAATTTATTTTTTAACCAATAAGGGGGATTGCCACTATGGTAAACCAAACACTTTAGGAATCAGTTTCCCATATAAAATATACTACACCAGATGCCACAGTTTACTAGTAACAGGAAGATCAGATTGATCCATACAAAGCTCCAAACTGAGCCAGTGTTTAAGGACCAGTGGGAGCTCAGGTAGCCAGTTCAACCTATGTAAATACATTTTAGGAACTGGGAAGTTTGAAATAGTGAGTTAAGTGAGATCAGCTATTAACATGAGCCATCTTACACTTTATAAGCAATCCATTACCATTCATGAGATCACACACTAAGCTCAATTGAATGACCACTTTGAATACTTGTTTTCCATCATATAATTTCTGAAACTTCCTACTGATCTTATTCTCACCTTTATAAATTCTACCATAGCACCATTTCTCTAAGATAATTTCATTTTACCTCAGATAAATGCACAAGTACTATCACAAGTACTATAAATAGCCACAGTCTCTGTCTTCCTTGTATCTGTCATACCAACAATTGTACCACTTACAAAGTTTTACGGGGGCCAAAGACAGTGGGACATCATCTATACTGGAAACGAAAATGTATGGCAGCCTTTGAGTTTGGGGCCGAATATTAATTAAATGAATTGACTCCCTCTGGATACTAACATTCAGAAAGTAATTTATGGTAAGGAATTTCTGAGGCCTTGATTTCTCTTAAGACTATCCTATACATTAGGGCGCCTGGGTGGCACAGCGGTTAAGTGTCTGCCTTCGGCTCAGGGCGTGATCCGGCGTTATGGGATTGAGCCCCACATCAGGCTCTTCTGCTATGAGCCTGCTTCTTCCTCTCCCACTCCCCCTGCTTGTGTTCCCTCTCTCTCTGGCTGTCTCTATCTCTGTTGAATAAATAAATAAAATCTTTAAAAAAAAAAAAAGACTATCCTATACAATTTTTTAAATTTTTTTTATTATATTATGTAAGTCACCATACAGTACATCCCTGGTTTCTGTATAAAGTTCGATGATTCCTTAGTTGCGTATAACACCCAGTGCACCATGCAATACGTGCCCTCCTCCTACCCATCACCAGTCTATCCCATCCCCCCACCCCTCTCCCCTCTGAAGCCCTCAGTTTGTTTTTCAGAGTCCATAGTCTCTCNAGTCCATAGTCTCTCATGTTTCATTCCCCCTTCTGATTACCCCCCTTTTCTTTATCCCTTTCTTCCCCTACCGATCATCCTAGTTCTTATGTTCCATAGATGAGAGAAATCATATGATAATTGTCTTTCTCTACTTGACTTATTTCACTTAGCATTATCTCCTCCAGTGCCGTCCATTGCAGCAAATATTGAGAACTCGTTCTTTTTGATATAGCTGAGTAATATTCCATTGTATATATGGACCACAGCTTCTTAATCCAGTCATCTGTTGAAGGGCATCTCGGCTCCTTCCATGATTTGGCTATTGTGGACAATGCAGCTATGAACATTGGGGTGCATATGGCCCTTCTCTTTACTACGTCTGTATCTTTGGGGTAAACACCCAGTAGTGCAATGGCTGGGTCATAGGGTAGTTCAATTTTTAACTTTTTAAGGGACCTCCACACTGTTTTCCAGAGTGGCTGTACCAACTTGCATTCCCACCAACAATGTAGGAGGGATCCCCTTTCTCCACATCCTCTCCAACAATTGTTGTTTCTTGCCTTGTCTATCTTTGCCATTCTAACTGGCGTAAGGTGGTATCTCAGTGTGGTTTTGATTTGAATTTCCCTGATGGCTAATGATTTTGAACATTTTTTCATGTGTCTGTTAGCCATTTGTATGTCTTCATTGGAAAAGTGTCTGTTCATATCTTCTGCCCATTTTATGATTTGTTTATTTGTTTCTCGTGTATTGAGTTTGAGAAGTTCTTTGTAGATCTTGGATACCAGTCCTTTATCTGTGGTGTCCTTTGCAAATATATTCTCCCATTCCGTGGGCTGTCTCTTAGTTTTTTTGACTGTTTCCTTGGCTGTGCAGAAGCTCTTTATCCTGATAAAGTCCCATAAGTTCATTTTATCTTTTATTTCTCTTGCCTTTGG